>NC_043704.1:70701336-70706546 GCF_006229205.1 Suricata suricatta
AGTAATATTGAAGAAGAAACCCAAAATGGGAGGCATCACAATCCCAGACTTTAGCCTCTACTACAAAGCTGTCATCATCAAGACAGTATGGTATTGGCACAAAAACAGACACATAGACCAATGGAATAGAATAGAGAACCCAGAACTGGGCCCACAAATGTATTGGCAATTAATTTTTGACAAAGCAGGAAAGAGTATCCAATGGAGAAAAGACTGCCTCTTTAGCAGGTGGTGCTGGGAGAACTGGACAGCAACATGCAGAAGAATGAAACTAGATCACTTTCTTACACCATACACAAAAATAAACTCAAAATGGCTGAAGGACCTGAATGTGAGACAGGAAACCATCAAAATCCTCAAGGAGAAAGTAGGAAACAACCTCCTTGACCTCAACCGCAGCAATTTCCTACTCGACACATCCCCAAAGGCAAGGGAAATGAAAGCAAAACTGAACTATTGGGACCTCATCAAGATAAAAAGCTGCACTGCAAAGTAAACAATCAAGAAACCTAATAGGCAGGGCACCTGAGTGGCTCAGTCGGTTGAGCATCCGACTTTGGCTCAAGTCATGATCTCATCATTGTGGGTTCAAGCCCCGCGTCAGGCTGCATGCTCACAGCTAGCTCAGAGCCTGGAGCCTGTCTTCAGATCCTGTGACTCCTTCTCTCTCTGACCCCCCCCCCCATGCTCATGCTGTCTCTCTCTCTCTCTCTCTCAAAAATAAATTAAAAAAACATTAAAAAAAAAAAAAAGAAACCTAATAGGCAACCGACAGAATGGGAAAAGATGGTTGCAAATGACATATCAGATAAAGGGCTAGTATCCAAAATCTACAAGGAACTCACAAACTCCATACCCAAAAAACAAATAACCCAGTGAAGAAATGGGCAGAAAACATAAATCCAAAGAGGACATTTAGATGGCTTACAGGCATATGATACAATGCTCAATATCACTCATCATCAGGGAAACACAAACCAAAACCACACTGAGACACCACCTCATGCCACTGACAGTGGCTAAAATGAACAGATCAAGAGACTATAGATGCTGGCGAGGATGTGGAGAGACGGGCACCCCCCTACACTGCTGGTGGGAATGTAAACTGGTGTAGCTGCTCTGGAAAACAGTGTGGAGGTTCCTCAAAAAACTATCCATGGAACTCCCTTATGACCCCGCAATAGCACTGCTAGGGATTTACCCAAGGGATACAGAAGTGCTGATGCATAGGGGCACATGTACCCCAATGTTCATAGCAGCACTGTCAACAATAGCCAAATCATGGAAAGAGCCTAAATGTCCATCAGCTGATGAGTGGATCAAGAAGATGTGGTTTATATATACAATGCAATACTACATGGCAATGAGAAAGAATGAAATCTGGCCATTTGTAGCAAAATGGATGGACCTCGAGGGTGTCATGCTAAGCGAAATAAGTCAGGCAGACAAGGACAGATACCATATGTTTGCACTCATAGATCTAACAGGAGAACAGGAGAAACCTAATGGAGGACCAGGGGGAGGGAAAGAGGGAAAGAGAGTTGGGGAGATAGAGGGACGCAAAACTTGAGAGACTACTGGATACTGAAAATGAACTGAAGGTTGGAGGGGAAGGAGGGGGGGAGAAGAAGGGGGGGAGAAATAGGTGGTGGTAACAGAGGAGGGCACTTGTGGGGAAGAGCACTGGGTGTTGTATGGAAACCAATTTGACAATAAACTATTAAAAAATAAAAGAAAAATGAAAAGAAAAAAAAAGAAAGCAAAAAAAAAAAAAAAGAAAGAAAGAAAGAAAGAAAAAGAAAAAAAAGTCTAATTGCAGTTTCAACCTCTCCCAGAACTGTAACTGTCAGCTAGTCAATCTGGCTATCTGGTCAGCATTAGAGAGGTAATCTACCTGACAGACTCCCACATTTCCCCAAAGCATAGTGACCTTGCCTGAAACAATCCACTCTTTTCTAGATGCTTCCTTTTCCCACCCTGTTCTGCCTAATAAAGCCTTCCATTTTGTAGAGCTTCTTGGAGCTCCTTTTTACTTGCTAGAGGGGATGTTGCCTGATTCATGAATCTTTGAATAAAGTCAATTAGATCTTCAAATTTACTCAGTTGGATTTTGTATTTTAACAGTGGATATGTATCAAACTGGGGCCCTGTAGGTTACCTCTGGGGGGGTGGGGGATAGAAATGGAGGGGCCAGAGGAAGTAGGAGCCCTTTTATTTCTTTCTCTCTATAATATTTTTAAGAGTGGTAGAACTACGAATTATTTCTATTAACTGTGCTCAGTAACTTTCCCCAAAAATTTAAACAATCCTTTTAAAAGTGAAAAAAAATATATAATAGGGATAAGGAAATTTTTCTAAGTCTAATACCAAAGACAAAAACCATAGAGGAAATGACAGGATTTAAAAATCCAAAACTTTCATTTAACAAACAACTAATTTATAAAAAGTATTTGTAGCATAGAAGATTGTGGGAGATACTGTGAGTTAGTTCTACCTCTATTCCTGTTCATCCTTCTGTGTGTGGTGTGTGCAAAGCTCCAAACTACATTTCTGAGATTCCCTTGCAGTTAGGATTCTGGATGTAAGTCAGGTTCTGTCAGTCAGATGCACTCTCACGATATTCAGAAGCTGATGTGAAGCAGAGTCCATCTTTCTCCTTCTGCTGCTATTAGCAACCAAGATGATGGAGACCTAAGTATTTGGAGGCAGCTGGAGTCATACCCAGAGTTCGATCATCCAATCAGCAGCTTTGTGGACGCTGAGAGGCAGCTTGGGGCTTAGGAAAGATACCATAGAAAAGTAAAACCATAGAAAAGAGAACAAAAATGAAAGTAGCATAGGGGATAAGAAACATTATTGACAACACTATGGTGTTGCCCAACACAGTGGGCAGAAATGAGAAAAAGATAGGGAAATAAATGAAGGATTAGCGAAAAAGTGATAATAATTGAAGACAAATGTTTACAAAACTGGCATTCCTAAAGAAAATGGAAAACAGTAAATAAAGATGACATTAAAAAAAATCATGTGGGGGCGCCTGGGTGGCTGAGTTGGTTAAGCATCTGGCTTCGGCTCAGGTCATGATCTCATGGTTCATGGGTTCGAGCCCTGCATCAGGCTCTGTGCTGACAGCTAGCTCTGAGCTTGGAGCCTGCTTCAGATTCTGTGTCTCCCTCTCTGACCCTCCCCTGCTCGCACTGTCTCTGTCTCTCAAAAAAACCCCAAAACAAATAAATAAATAAAATCATGTGAAACAAAAGATTTGAATCTATGGACTGAAAAGGCACATACTGCCTTCCAGGAAAAATGGACTCAGAACAGTCATCACCAAAACATATATATCTCTTTGCAGAAGCTGAAACCTTCAATATTCTTCAAATCTCAAACCCCATTCAGGGCAGACAATGATGACTTCCTTTCTAGAGATGGGAACTTAGCTTTTAGTCACCAGCCCTAACAAATGTGCTCTGTTTCCCTCCATGTCTTGTCATACAGTAGATGGGGAGGTCCATTCCCCATACTCTGGTCCTAGCTTCTATCTTCTCAGAGCCTGACTTTATTGGGCATCTCAGTGTCTTCTATCTTCAGCCTTGCTCTCTCCACTATTTCTCATCAGTGTACTATACATTTTATCCCAAACTTCAAGTTTATACTTGAATGCTTATTTGTCTCCATCCTTCACTGGCTCCAAGCCAAGGACCATGTCCTTGGCAAGGCCCAATAGAGTGCCTGACAGTTGGTGCTAAATACATGTTGACTATAGCAAGTACCCAACAAATACTATTCAAATGTTAAATCACTAGATTCAGTATCTCCACTGTGGTACACATCAGAAGGCACTCTCAGTGCACTTAACCCTGGGAGTACAAAGGCAGCCCCTCCCAGTCCAACAGAATGTGGTCCGGTTGCTCTGCATTCACTCATTTCTCTGGTCCTATTTCCCTAATCTTTGACTAACTTTAAAAAAAATAGTGTTTTATTTATTAAAAATTAAAAAATATATATTTATTTAGGAGGGGTGGAGCCAAGATGGCGGAGAGGAAGGGAGCTCTGTAAACTCCCTCCACACCGTTTTTCGAACTGAGAAGGATATTATGTTCAACTGAGAGAGCGGAAGGAGAAAATACGAACTCCAGAGGGAATAGAACCTCAAAGATACCTGAGCGAGTGGGGGCGAATGGAGGAGATCCGAGGACGGGCCAGCCCGGACGGGCAGGGGAGGTAAGATCCCCAGCCCAACGTGGCGCAAGCGCGCAGCGCCTGAGAGACAAAGGGAAGAGACAGAGTCGGAACACGCTCATAGAGCTGTCTCTGGGGAAGAGGTATAGAACGCTTAGCTGCCCTTGGAGACAGAAACCCACTCCATAGATAACTGCTGGGCAGCGGGCGCAAGAGAAGGAATAGCCTCCAGCCCTAAGCCATCTTGGCGGGGAATCAGAGGCGTCTGTGGCTGTGAGAAGCGGCTGCTCTGGAGAGGCGCGCGCCATGGCAGAAGCGACCCGAGCAGTGACTGCGCCAGGCGCGAGCAATTCGAACTTGGTTTTGGGAACGGGACCACTGCGCCGGGCGCGAGCAATTCGAACTTGGTTTTGGGAACGGGACCACGGACCGCATTTCCACGGCGCACCCCGCCCCCTGCACTGCACGGACTGCACGAATCCCGGGTCCCCACAGGGAAGAAATAAGACGCGCACCGACAGGACCCTCAGCCAGGAGTCGGTGGCGGGTGGAGGCCCGGGCGCGCGTAGAACGTGGGAGCTCCCAGCACATTTCCAGGAGCGCACAGCTTCTTGAGCTGGGCTATCAGAAACTAAGAGAGACTCGGTTTTTTGCTTTTTGTTTTTTTTTCCTTTACCCATTGCAACCGCGATCCGGACTGGGGGTGGGGACTCTGTAATTGAGTCTGTGAAGGTGCGCACTTCACCTCCTGCTGCTCATTTCGCCTCAGGCAGGGGCGGAGCCTCCGAGAGCAGACTCCAAGACTTACCCCATCAAACCAAGCCTATCCACCAGAGGGAGCTTCTGCCTGCTTTTTTTTTTTTTCCTTCGGTTTTTGTTTTTGTTTTTGTTTTGCTTGTTTGTTTTTTTAATATATAACAAAAATTTTTCTTTCTTCACTGGTTTCGTACTTATTTCTTTGTCATTATAACCTTTTCTTTTCTTCTTTTCCTTTTTCTTTACTTAATTCCTTTAAATTTTACTCCTTATAT
>NC_043704.1:70706646-70752281 GCF_006229205.1 Suricata suricatta
GGTTGGGGGGGGAGGGGGGAAGAGAGGTGGTGGTGATGGTGGAGGGCACTTGAGGGGAAGAGCACTGGGTGTTGTATGGAAAACAATTTGACAATAAAATATTTAAAAAAAAAGAAAAAAATATTTATTTATTTTTGAGAGACAGAGAGAGACAGTGTGATCAGGGGAGGGGCAAAGAGAGAGAGGGAGACACAGAATCCCAAGCAGGCTCCAGGCTCTGAGGTGTCAGCACAGAGCCCGACGCAGGGCTCAAACCCACAAACTGTGAGATCGTGACCTGAGCTGAAGTCAGATGCTTAACCGACTGAGCCATCCAGGTGCCTCTCTAATGTTTTATTTATTTTTGAGAGAGAGAGAGAGAGAGCGAGCAGGGGAGGGGCAGAGAGAGAGGGAGGCACAGAACTTGAAGTAGGCTCCAGGCTCTGAGACAGTCACCACAGAGCCTGACACAGGGTTCGAACTCATGAACTGTGAGATCATGACCTGAGCCAAAGTCAGATGTTTAACTGACTGAGCCACCCAGGCACCCCTCAACTTTCTTAGTACCCAATTCCTAGGACTTCTTTTTCTCCTGTACATAGATTCACGTTCACTGTTCTGCCTCTGGACTAAATGATTTCTGCATTTATGCCTTTGGCTTATTTAGTCTATGACAGCCACACCCAGGTGTCATATACTAGGCACATACATGTAGGCACATCATGGGCAGCCACACCTAAGAGTGTCATTCTCAACCTGGAAACTGAACAGTGGTACAGAACATAAAAGAGCAGGATCCTACTGAAGGAGCATGGGAGTTCTTGGTTCTACCGGGTTAGTAAATTAGTAACTTAGCTGGGGCTGTTGACCCCCTCCCTCTGTATCAGTCTTTGAGAAATGATGGATGGAGTAGACCCCTCAGCACTCCTCCCAGGCAATGAGATCACCAATGGTTATGCACATATACTTGAGAAATCTGGTCGATTTTGAACTGGTGATAGGGGAAGCAGGAGTGACCACAGCCTGGGGTGGAGAAAGAGGAGAAATCAGACAAAAATGGATAAAAACTCCCATCTATTGAGATCCAGCATGGTGCACATTGCTGGTGCAGGGGTTCTGGGGCTAACCACAGTGTTAGTGTGGTAAAACCACTAACTCACCTCAGTTAATCTGAGCACCGACGTGCCTCAGACATTTCACTTCTTCATTTTTTTCTCCAATGTGAAGATAACCCTATGGGTTATTCAACACCTATATAGCACTAACTGGCTCCTTCTTCATTCCTTTGTCAAACCTATTATAAGAAATGCAGATTTTATAGATTTTATTTACTTAATAGCAAGGAAAAAACTTCATAATTGACCAAATCATTTTAGATAGTGTCATAACTTAACTCCTATTAAGATATAAGATTCTGGGGGCTGGGATGGCAAACTGTGCTAAGGCATGTGACATTTCTTCTATTCTTTGTGGTTACATCACTTACATTAAATTTTCATGACCTCAAATACATCAAAATACCTGCACTGTATATACATTCATGAACAACTACATTTGTGAATGCATGTGAAAATCTCTTCCAAGTTAATAGCAGTCCTCTTGAAATGTGACTAGGAGACCCGATGGGGTGGGGAAGAGGGAGCCAGGAGGTATTCGGATATTGTGATTTGAGTGTTTCCAAATGTGATAATGTCAAAAAATTGTTGAGTCAGTTTCTGTTGAAACTGAAAAAAATTAACGATTAGAGGCATTGAATCTAAGATATATTAATGTCTATAGGCAGAAAAAAATTTTCTATACATATAAAATGGGAAAGATAGTGGTCATCTACTGGAACATCAGAGCACATATTTGGACTATCTCCAAAAATGTCCAAGTTAAACATTAAAGAATGAACTTCTGGGTGAATACTAACAAAACTGATTTAAATAAACCCTTCTGTTTCAGCACATCTACCACAGAGGCTGTAGATGAAAGACAGTAATAATACCTACTAAATAAGCTATATTTTATGAACATACCAAAAAGAAATCAGTGTAATATATAAGATGTAGACAGCTTTATCTTTAGTACACCATGGAAATACTGACTTAATTCAATCACTTGAAGTGATTAATTATATATAGTTAATTTTTTTAATGTTTATTTCTGACGGGGGGAGAGAGGGAGCAAGCGAGTGAGCAGGAAAGGGACAAAGAGAGAGACACAGAATTTGAAGCAGGTGCCAGACTCTGAATTGTCAGCACAGAGCCTGAAATGGGGCTCGAACTCATGAGCTGTGAAATCATGACTTAAGCTGAAGTTGGATGCTTAACCGACTGAGACACCAAGGTGCCCCTTCTAATGTAGTTTTAGCTACTTATTAGAAACTTATTATTAAGTTTCCCACAAAGATCTCAGCTCAGAAATTAGGTCACATAAGCTATGTTTGATCAATTTCACAAAGTGCTTGGATCCACACCACAGGACAGAATGGCTCCAAGTGCATAAGATGAAGGCATGTCTGGGATATCCTCTCTTGAACTACTTTCAGGTTATGAAGAATCCCACTCCATGACTGCAGCTACAATCTACCTGGCGCTCCTGAACAGAGTGTAGTACTTGAATGTGCCAGTTTGGTCATGCAATGAGACTTGTGGCCCACAGCATAAAACAGAAGGGACTAGAATAATCTGCAGCCAGAAGAGCCTGCCCTGAATTGTTTTAGACTGCTCTCTTTCCTTAGTAACTATCTGAGAAGGGCTACTCCCTATAGCTTTACATAAGACCTGTCCCCAATCTTTAAGTAGGACAATTCTACTCCAGTTAAGAAACTGAGTTATTTCATAATAAACACCTCATCTTTCCCAAATAGAGTGCATGGCTTGTGTCCTTCATCCAGGTTTTAAAAAATTGGTAAGTAAAGACAAGATGCAGATTAATTTCCATTTTTATTAAAGTTGTGTTTTTGTGTTTGTTTTGTTTTTTAGTAAGGAATACATTACACTTAAAGTTCAACAACACAAATAAAGATTAGTTCTTAAGTCTTCTATTTCATTTATCCAAAATGTAATCACAAAAGAAAATAATTTACCACTTCTTCCCCAATCTTGACTGAACATAAAAATAAAATTTAAAAAAGGATTCATTTTTTCAGGTTAAGTTGTCTTCGGAATGAGTAGCACAGACTTTATTAAACTATACTCATCTTCCTGGACTGCAAGGACATGGCATGTGTGACTAAGGAGGGCCCACTATGCACTGGGTCTGTGGGTCTGTGACTGAAGTCCATCTCCTCTACCAGGGCTGCTCAAATGCCCAGAGATGGCTCTTCTCTTTCCATTCGGTGTCCAAGGACATGGACAGTGTTGAGGCATTGAGCACAAGACACTGATGAACATGATGTACAAACTGGCATCCTTTAGGAGACAGATCAGAGCCAGCAGCCACCTCCCAAGTCTGGATGAGTGTCATAGAATATTAGAGCTAGAAAGATTCTGAGAAAGCAGCTAGTGTTTTTACAGTTGGTCTCAATCAGTAAGTCTTCTAATATTGAGGAGAATATTGATATAATTTTATGGAATACTCAGACACACTTATTTATATATCTTCCTAAAGCCATTTAAACTTCATTAATTTGTGTTTTGTCTTCAAATATTGATAAACTCTTAAGCCAACATACTAGGCTAAAACTAATTTCAAGCATAATTCATAACATTTTAAGAATGCCTATTTGGTTTTAACAAAAATAAATATCCTTAAGAAATAAGTAAGGGAAAAGGATGTTCTTCAGGAGAATAATAGAGGGGTCTATATTAAGACAATCCTAACTGCTTGCCAGTTTCTTTTAAACTGTGAGCTCAAGTCTGCCGACATGGCTTTTGCTGCCTTCTTGCAAATTCAGTTCTTAAAAACCTGAGAGACAAATTCACTTGATATTTTTGACAACTGGGATCTTAATATTATCAAAATGAACCCGAATCTGAACTGAAAACTGAGGTAGTCTAGTCAGTTTTTATATGCACTCCATACTTTTTTGCGTCAGAAAGGACTCTAGTTCACTATCCCCAAATCAGCTACTTTTCATTCTCCTTCCGTGCCCCACCTGCCTTCCACAATGGCTGCGGCTGAGGTCTGCTGGTCTCCTCCTCAGTGAACTGCTTTTGTTAACATAAAAGGCATGCTGCCAGAGGATACCAACATTTAAACCATTTCAAATTCTTCAATTCAAAGTAGAAGTCTAGTCCACAAATTCTACATCGAAATCTCAGATTTCAAGTCTGTTTTTATAATACTGTCATATTCTAAGTGACCCAAATGTGCCTCTTAACATTTCTTACAGGTTCGGTGGCCTTCTAAGTCTTCCCCAAGTACACTATGAAGAACCAGGGATAAGCAGCCACTCTCGAGACTTGCTGAAGAGGAAGCAAGACGCCAGAGCAGTTAAGTTACCCTCAGAAACTCAAGACCTCTCAGCCTCAGACTTTATCAAGTTCCTTATTTGTGCAGAGAAAACACTAGGGGATCAGATTCCAAGCTTAATAAATATATATAGAAAAAATGTCATCTATAATATTTTCTCCAGAAAGTTATTAGTGCAAATATAATTATATCAATAAAAAATAAAGCAAAAATATATTTCAAGTATAAAAAGCACCATGCTTGGAAACAATACTACCTAACTGGCATTGCTGCACAACAGTCAAAATATAATCGAACCTATCACTGTGAATTCTCAAATATATTAGTCATCGTATTTTTGGTGAAATTCTTTATACAACTTTGTAGGATGATTCATAATCACAATAGACTTATAAGTTTAGAGTTTTATAATATTCTTTAAAAATATACTCTATGCTTTTTTTTTGACCTTTAAAGTATGTGTGACAAAGGCAAAAAACTGAGCACTGGCCTGACACCATTATTATTAGCTTCTTTTTAGCTGAAGTTAGCTGTGCTGGAGACCCCCAGCATTTTACAATGACAAATACCTCCAATTTAGAACTGCATGCAAATACATATTTAAAATTAATGCATTAAAAAAAAAGGTGACTTTCCTCTAGGCTGAGGTTGCACTTTGTCTCCAATACCAAATAGTCAACTGGAACTATTTTTTAGTAATTATACTGCTTGCTCACTTAGTGCAATTTCTTAAATGGAGTGCTCAATAACTATATGCTGAATTAAGGGTGAATGAATGAACGAATGAATGAATCTTGTCCAGGAGTTATGTTTATAATGCCACAGGACTTCTTTAGCTTTGGAGACAAACTGGTCACACTCATCATTAAAATATTTCCAACTGGAATTACTAAGAGGGTTTGGTAAGCTCTAGTACCAGAGCAGAACTGCTTCTGAGGATGAGAATCTAAAGCAGGAGGTAACGAGCATCACCTCATTTTAAAGCACAGGCAATTTTCTGACTTCAGTGACTGAGCCTTAGTTTGTGGGTAAAGTGACGCCTACTGAATGGACCCTACACCAAACTTACACTTTGCTATTAGTAAACAATTCAAACCATCTTGTTTTGACTTATATTTTTCTTCTTATATATAAAATAATTTTCAGATAGTAAAACTTCTTCTGTAACAATTTCTATGCCCACTTGAAAGGAATAGTTCATTTTTGTTGGATTACAGTTGTCATAACTATTATCTGAAAAACAATTATGTTTTCTTCTATTTGCATGTCTTCAATGTTTTTACAGGACAGAGTATTTTTCTGTCTCTGCTCTCAAAGTTTTTCAGGCCATTATTAAATTACTGGAGAATACACTGGAAGGGCTACCAACATGTAATGGTTCAGTAGTAAACTGCCACACAGCTGGTTTAAAAAAGGCAAGCATGGTTAAATCATAAGATTTAGCAAATTATAATTTAAAAAAACTTTTGAGAGCAATGAGAACAATGATTTAAGTGTACCACGCACAGCTATTAAATTCAATATAGGTATAATAATGATGTAGAAACCCAATTCGATTACTATCTATAAGTCAAAGGACAATTTATACTTGTGAGGACAGGATCCACAATTTATAATTCTGCAATAATTAGCTTTTAAAAAAATTACCACAGTATTGATGAACTTTCCCATCATTTTAGGTTAATGAAAATGCTGAGGTATGTAATCATTCTGAAAATTTCACCAATTATCCCATTTTCATAGGAAAACTTCAGGCAAGTTATCTATGCAGAAAAATGAAGAGACATGGTGACTTGGAATTCCTTCGCCTCCTCCAAACTCTGGGCTGTTGGGTTGCTGATGAAGAGTGACTGCTGTGAAGCTCTGCTTTAAGGTCTGATTGTAGTCAATACTTCCAAGCCAAAGTCAAGGATGCCACTTCTGCCATCTGCATAGGCTGGCACTCACCCAGATTTTGTGCTTTGTTCAGAAGAACATGACACAAAGGAAGGTCTTGAGAATTCACTTTTCCATTCCTAGTGCCAGACACATAGAAGAAATCCAGCCAGCATAGGAAATAGATTGCCCAGCAGAAGCCAGAGGGTGACCACCAGGCTAGAGGAACGGGAACAGAGATCTAGGGTTGAAAACAAGAAGTTGACTTTCTGGAAACATTTTTGGAATAAATCATACCAAGTAAAAACTGACAGATGGATACAGGTGATTATTATGGAAAAAGCACAAAATATTTTATGTAGGCAGAAAAGATGATGTTGATGCCACAGCAAGGTTATTTTTTTTGTTAATTTTTAAAAATTATTTATTTGAGAGAGAGAGCAGGGGAGGGGATGAGAGAGGGGGAGACAGACTCTGAAGCAGGCTCTAGGCTCTGAGCTGTCAGCACAGAGCCTGACGTGGGGTTCGAACTCACAAATCATGAGATCACGACCTGAGCCAAGGTTGGAAGCTTAACTGACTGAGCCACCCAGTCAACCCCACCACATCAAGGTTAAAAGTAGCACCCAAAAAGAAAGAAGTGTCTTCAGAAAGTATCCCAATAAAGCTAATGATGCTAGATAGAAAGTAGCGCAGCCATTCTTCTGCTGCATCCACTAAGACAGGGCCTCAGAGACCAGCCCCTGAGACCCGAACTACCTACATCAAACCATGCCCATCCACACTGGAGAGCTGGAGTCTTCTTTTCTTGCTATTTTTACTTTTTTTCAATTTTTTCTTTTCTAATTATTTTTAATTTTTATAATTTTTTCCCTTGTTTTCTCTTTTCTATTTTCCTATTTCCTCCTTTTCTCCCTTTCCCCCCTGAAGTCTGGGAAAGACCAACATTTATGCACTGCTGTGATTAGATCAACTCTTACCATCCAGATATTTTTCTCCAGATATTATCTCATTCTTATCTCTCCCCTCAGCAGGTTTTATCATCTCAGACTGTCCTTTATCTTTGACTGTCTCTGTCCCCCCAGGCTTTTTTTCCCCCTCCTTTCCTGTCCTCTCTTTTCTTTCCCACTCCTTTTTTTCCCTTTCCCATTTGGTTTGCTTGTTTACTGGATCTGTCAGTGCGTTTGTGTGCTTGTGTTCCCTGTGTGTTAGATATATCTGTCTGTTTTCCTTTTCAGGGCTACCTCAAGAAACAAGCCAAAGTACACATAGTGGAAAGTCCCAAATATCACTGAGTAAGGAAATATATTAATTACAGGCACAACAAGAGAAACTGAGAGACACCACTAAAAGAACATCTCCTGAGACAACAGGCCGTGGACAGTCAAAGAGCCTCCTTTAATAGAGCCATACTAACAGGCGCACAGTGCAGAACGTGCTTTTAAAACTGACAAGAGACAGAAAGCTAGCCAAAATGATGAAATGGAAGAACTCTCCCCCAAAAAAATTCCAGGAAGAAATCACAGCGACAGAACTGCTCAAAACAGACAAAGTAACATAACTGAACAAGAATTTAGAATGATTATCATAAAATAACACAGGCATACCTCAGAGATATTGCATGTTCAGTCCCAGACCACGACAATTAGTCAAATAATACAATAAATGAAGTCAAATGAATTTTTTGTTTCCTGGTACATATAAAGTTTATGTTTATATTGTACTATAGTCTATTAAGTGTGTAATAGTATTATGTCTAAAAAATTCACACACCTTAACTTAAAAGTACTTTGTTGTTCAAAAATGCTAACCATCATCTGAACTTTCTGCAAGTCATAATCTTTTTCCTAGTAGAGGGTCTTGCCTAGATATTGATGGTTGCTGACTGGTTAGTGGTGGAAAGTGGCTGCTGAAGGTTGGGGTGGCTGTAGCAATTTCTTAAAATATGACAACAATGACATTTGCCACATCAATTGATTCTTCCTTTCACAAATGATTTCTCTGTAGCATGTGATGCTGTTTGATAGCATTTCACCCACAGAACTTTTCTCAAAGTTAGAGTCAACTCTCTCAAATCCTCTACTTTCTTCAACTAGTTTAGGTAATGTTCTAAATCCTTTGTTGTGGTTTCAACAACCTTCACGGCATCTTCACCAGGAGTAATTTCCATCTCAAGGAACCACTTTCTTTGCTCATCCATAAGAAGCAACTTCTCATGACTCAAGCTTTATCAAGAGGTTGGAGCAATCAGTCACATCTTCAGGCTCCACTTCCGATTCTGGTTCTCTTGCTATTTCTGCAGTTACTTCCTCCACTGGAGTCTTGAGCCCTCAAAGTCATCCATGAGGGTTGGAATCAACTTCTTCCAGACTCCTGTTGATGTTGCTATTTTGACTTCTTCCCATGACTCCCAAATGTTCTTACCGCATCTAGAATGGTGAATCCTTGCCAGATGGTTTTCAACTTTGCTCGGATCCATCAGAGGAATCACTATGCATGGCAGCTATAGCCTTATGAAGTACACTCCTCACAAATAAGACCCGAAAGTCAAAATTACTCCTTGCTCTGTGGGTTGCGGAATAGATGCTGTGTTAGCAGGCGTGAAAATATGAATCTCGTCCATTTCCATCAGAGCTTTTGGGTGACCAGGTGCATTGACAATAAACAGTAATATTTTAAAAGAAATCTTTTTTTTTCTGAACAGTAATTTCAACAGTGGGCTTAAAATATTCAGTAAACTAAATATGTTGCAAACAGATGTGCTGTCATCCAGGCTTTGTTGTTCCATTTACAGAGCACAGATAGAGGAAGTCTGGTGTGGTTCTTTCTTTTTTTTAATTTTTTTAAATGTTTATTTATTATTGAAAGACAGAGACAGAGCATGAGCATGGGAGGGGCAGAAAAAGAAGGAGACACAGAACTTGAAGCAGGCTCCAGGTTCTGAGCTGTCAGAACAGAGCCTGACACCAGGCTTGAACCCATAAACTATGAGATCATGACCTGAGCCAGAGTCGGTTGCTTAACCTACTGAGCCACCAAGGTGCCCCATCTGGTGTGATTCTTAAAATTCTTAAGAATTTTCAGAATGGTCAACTCCGGGTCACTAGTTCCATCAGCCCCTAATAAGAGAGTCAGCCTGTCTTGGGAAGCTCTGAAGCCAGGCATTGACTTCTCCTCTCTAGCTATGAGAGTCCTAGATGGCATCTTCCTCCAGTAGATGGCTGTCTAATCTACATTGAAAATCTGTTGTTTAGTGTACCCACTTCCATGAGTTATCTGAGCTGGATCTTCTGGATAACTTGCTGCAGCTTCAACATCAGCACCTGCTGTTTCACCTTCTATTTTATGTTGTGGAGACGGCTTCTTTTCTTAAAACTCATGAACCAACTTTTGATAGCTTCCAACTTTTCTTCTAGCTTTTGATTTAAAGTGACAGACATGTGACTCTTCCTTTCACTTGAACACTTAGAAGACATTGTATGGTTATTAATTGACCTAATTTCAATATTGTGTCTTAGGGAATAGAAAGTCCCAACAAAGTGGAGGGAAATGGGAACCATTGGCCGGTGAAGCAGTGAGAACACACACATTTGTCAATTAAGTTCACTGTCTTATGAGTGTGGTTCCTGGTGCCCCCAAATACCTAATTATAATAGTTACATCAAAGATCATTGATTATGGGTCACCATAACAAATATAATAATTAAAAGATTTAAAATATTGTGAGAATTACCAAAGTGTAACAAGGAGACCTGAATTGAGCCAATGCTGTTGGAAAAGTGGTACTGGCTGAATTGCTGATAAAGTTACCACAAACCTTCCATTTGTAAAAATGCAGTGTCTGTCAAGTGCAATAAAGTGAAGCAGAATAAAATGAGATATGCCTGTATAACTGAAATATATTTAACTGCTTTATATGTTTAATGAACAGAATTCATTATGAATGGTTGAAATAATTTTTATAATTTTGTAATTTTGTTAAAGGACATTTTCTTTCCTTTTAATGTTTATTTTTGAGAGAGAGAGAGAGAAGGTGAGGGGCAGAGAGAGGGAGACAGAAGATCCAAAGCTGGCTCTCTGCTGACACAGAGCCCAATGCGGGGCTTGAACTCATGAACCATGAGATCATGACCTGAGCCAAAGTCAGATGCTTAACAGACTGAGCCACCCAGGCACCCCTATGTTTCTTTCCTTTTTTTTAAAGTTTATTTTTGAGAGAGAGAGAAAAGAGTAGGGTAGGGGCAGACAGAGAAAGAAAGAATCCCAAGCAGGCTCCGTGCTGTCAGCACAGAGCCTCATGCGGGACTCGAACCCATGAACTGTGAGATTATGACCTGAGCTGAAATCAAGAGTTGGTCACTTAACCAACTGAGCCATATAAGCACCCCTAGGTTTTGTAAACTTGAATTTTTTCTTCAAGTCATAAGGTCTTTAAACTGAAATGGTGGGAAGGAGGCTTTCCCATAAAACTGCAATTAGAAGAGATGTTCAACCTTTTTTAGAGTTTCCTTGAAGGGAATTTTCAATACTATATAAGAAAGTGTCTGTCTTTACTCCACCCACAGAGACTACTTACCCAGTGGTAGAGCTCGGGTCAGGTTAGCAGCTGGAGGATCTGTTTCTGGAGGACAGCGCTCGCAGAAGTCCCAACACGATGGGCAGAGCAGGTTACCATCGTGAATCCAGCCATTCATCTGAATACTGACGGGGAGGACCTGCCCAGCCCGACTACACAAATATGAAGTGTTCTGAACCCAAACTATCAGACCTTGGGGAGAACAAGAAACCTTCAAATAGGAAGAAAGAAAAATCAGATCAGTTAGATTCTAGTATATGATCTATGAGCCTTCCTTCACCTATAGGAAAGAAAATATATTAGTTACAAATACTGACTATAAATCACAATTTAGGGGTGTAGGCATATCTTTAATCTCATATAAAGATTGCTAAGTTATTCAGGTTCTAAAATAATTTCACTCTGTGGTAGCTGTTCTTAAACTTTTAGTTTAGCATTTTTCCAAAAAAATTCTGATGAAATCTATAGACATTTTTTCAGTACATATACAAGATAACACAAAATTTTACATATAATTTGGATTCATAGGCCCCTGAAACCAAGTTATCAAGATTCACATTTCTGTAGGGTGCTGGCTGGCTCAGCTGGTGGAGTGTGTAACTCTTGATCTTGGGGTTGTGAGTTTGAGCCCTGCAGTGGGTATAGAGATTACTTAAAAAAATAAAATCTTAGGGGTCTCTGGGTGGCTCAGTCAGTTAAGCATCCAACTCTTGATTTTGGCTCAGGTCGTGATCTCACAGTCAGTTGGATTGAGCCCTGCGTTGGGCTCCTTACTGTTGGAGTGAAACTTACTTGGGATTCCCTTTCTCCCTCTCTGCCCTTCCCCTGCACTTGCACTCTCTCTCTCTCTCTCTTTCCCTCAAAATAAACTTAACAAAAAAATTTTTTTAAATAAACAAAATCTTTAAAAAAAGAACATTTCTATAGATTATAGTATCCTCATTATACATCACCTTAAATATTTGTCAAAGAGCCATTACTTAAGTCATTTTCTCCACAAGTCACAAATTTTGTAAATGAAATTTTTATAATATATTTTAAATTATAAATATAATATATGCTCATTGTAAAAAAAAAAAAAAAGCATACAGCACAGAAATGTACATAGTAAAAAGTTCTTTATTCTTTACCCCATCCCAGATCCTCTGCTCAGGTATAAAAATGGTCCTAGAGATGAAGCTCATTTAGATTTTTTTAAAGTATTTCAGCAGGATCTGCTGCAGGTGTTTTGTTGTTTTGTTTGCTTACTTTTAAATTAACTGTTTCAAGCTTTGAATACCTAAGGCTTTAGAGGGAGAACCCAATTTTCAATTATGTTGGCTTTTTATAAGCTTGAGTTATGTAAGATTTCAATAAAAATTTGCTACCAAAATGATTGCCTTACTGAATAGGTCACTATTAAATTCCTTTAAATATTGATAATCTGTTCTTTGTGGAAACAACGTAAACTTAAAGTGTGAAAGAAGGCAAGCCTCAGACCAGCAATAAATTACTCAATTTGGAATAAAAAAAATTATAAATTCCATGATTTCCTTTGGGTATATGTCCCAAATAAAATTAATATGAAACTTGCTGATATATAACAATTATATATATTTTTAAACAAGTGGAAAAAGGTAATTTCTCAAAAAAATGACAATATTTTCACAAGACATAAACATAAAAAATATTTATATAAGTATTTTAAATCAGTAAATTGTATAAAAATATAAAATGTATTTTAAAATATAAAAACCATATAATGAGATAAATGATGCAGTATTTAATAATAATAATTAATAATAATATAGTTTACCTGATAACATCCACTCCCCCAGTCTGGATAACTCAGCTTCCTCTCACACTTTTCCATGACAAATGCGGATTTCTGAATTAGACAAACTGAATGAGGTCCATACTTTTCAGCACCATAGTTCTTAAAAAGGTCTGAAGCAAACCAGAAAACTTTTCTTAAAAATTGACTTTTGGTACAAAGAACAAGAAACTGAATCATTCCATTTTTATGGCTACAAGTTGCTTGAAAAATCAAGCATGTGTGGGCTGCCTGGGTGGCTCAGTAGGTTAAGCTTCTGACTCTAGATTTCAGCTCTGGGCATGATCTCATGATTGTGAGATGGAGCCCCCATCAGGCTCTGTGCTGGCAGTGCAGTCTGCTTGGGATTCTCTCTCACCCTCTCTCTCTGTCTGTCCCCTGCTCACGCACACGCATTCATGTATGTGTTCTCTCAAAATAAGTAAATAAACTTAAAAAAAAAAAAAAAAAGATTCTTTTTCCAGGTCCTCTGATCCTCCCCTACTTATATGTGGCTTGCTCTCTTTTTTTTATGTCTTTATTTTGAGAGAGAGAGAGAGACAGAGAGTAAGCGGGGGAGGGGCAGAGAGAGAGGGAGACACAGAATCTGAAGCAGGCTCTAGGCTCTGAACTGTCGGCACAGAGCCTGACACAGGGCTCGAACCCATGGACTGTGAGATTATGATCTAAGCTGAAGTCGGACGCTTAACCAACTGAGCCACTCAGGTGCCTTGGCTTGCTCTCTCTCTAAAAAGAAAATTAAAAATTAAAATAAAAATCAAAAGTGTTTAA
Source organism: Suricata suricatta (assembly GCF_006229205.1). Lineage (NCBI taxonomy): Eukaryota > Metazoa > Chordata > Mammalia > Carnivora > Herpestidae > Suricata > Suricata suricatta. Next base: position 70,720,062 of record NC_043704.1, read on the forward strand.
TGGAAATTTGCAATTTAAAAAAAATCAAGAGAAATAGGGCTCCAAAATCAAACTGGGTTCTCAATAAAGGACTTGGTGGGAAGAAATTATTCTATCAAAAACAGAAGAGAAAACTGGGCCTAAAGTATCTAAGTTAGGGGCACCTGGCTGGCTCAGTTGGTTGAGCATCGGACTTCAGTTTAGGTTATGATCTCATGGTTCATGGGTTCGAGCCCCACATTGGGCTCTGTACTGGCAGTGTGGAGCCTGCTTGGGATTATCTCTCTCCTTCTCCCTCTCTCTCTGCCCCTCCTCTACTTTTGTTCTCTCTCAAAACAATAAACTTAAAAAAAATAAAGTGTCTAAGTAGATACATAGAGGAAATGGAACTAAGAATTGTCTTTACTGATAGTCTAAATAGGAGTCACCTCCTAGAGGAACCATGACAGATGAAGCCAAATGACTTATATAATGAAGGCTTTTGGGGGGATATTGTAAAATCTTTTTGCAAAGTTTTTTTGTATTTTCATCATTGCTATCTGCTGAAAGTCCATATAGAAGATGCTGATCTAGTCTCAGACTAAACACGAACATGCAGCGGTGCCTGGTTGGTTCTGTTGATTGGGCTTTGGCTCAGGTCATGATCTCACAGTTCATGAGTTCAAGCCCAGTGTTAGGCTCTGTGCTGACAGTTCAGAGCCTGGAATCTGCTTCAGATTCTGTGTGTGTCTCTCTCTCTCTAGCCCTTTCTAGCTCACGCTCTGTCTCTCTTTCAAAAATATATAAACGTTAAAAAAATTGTTTCATTTTTTGAAAACAGAGTTCTTAGAGATAAGTATTTTATGTAAGTTTTTAAAAATTTTAATTATATAAGCTAAGAAAGATCATGTTAAACAGAATTAAAGAGAACTTTTGTTTTGTATATTTGTATTTCAAAGTCCTTGAAAACAGAGTGGTCAGTGTCAAAAAAAAAAAGAAGAAGAAAAGGGGATATGCAGCAAACTACAGTCCTCAGGGCAAATCCTGAGGGCTACCTATTTTCATAAATAATAAAGTTTTATTGGAACACAGCCATTAACTTATGTATTAATTTATATGTTGTCTATAACTGCTTTCATACTCTAACAGTAGAGTTCAATAGTTCCAACAGAGACCATAAGATCCACAAAGTTTAAAATATTTACTGTATTTCTCTTTACAATAAATGTTTGCCAGTTCCAGCTCTAAAACATTAAGATGTGACACCATCTTTGGCAAACCCATAAATGACAGATCTCTGCATTTCTCAATTTTAACATGGAACTGCTAAATAGTTACAAGTTTTTAGACATTTATTAAATATGTGAGTGATGAAAAAAACTAGCTGTACAAATTCAGTTAAATTTACCAGGTTTTGCAATAAAAGGAAAAACCATTATGGAAATTTAAAATGTAAAAGGCAGAGTCAGTAATAAAGTATGGAATGGGGTGTGGTGGATAAAAAGGACCAGGTTACAAATTTTGATGACCACAGAGTAAGAAACTACCTATGACTCTTTATTAACATATCAGATGTGATAACATTTAGTTTACAAAGGATACCCAATTGTTATATTCTTTATGTGTATTAAAAGGGAATAAATAATATGGTAATGCATCTTACTAGCCATGGGACAATGTTCTGTATTATTCTGATATCTGGAGAATGACATGTTACTTCTAAATGTAATTTAAAATGCACACTTCTGAGAAGAAAAAATATAGGATACCTAATATGATTTAATAAAAAGAGCTCTGCAGTGGAGGATCTTACACAGACACCAATTAACTGTATTATCTAGAGACTCTTCATTCACCTGTGAAATTCAGTAATATCTTCTCTATGTCTCTCATCAAGTTTTTAGAAGAATAAAATAAAATGATAAAAATGAAAGTGCTTTGCAAATGAGTGTAATGCAGATGTAAGGTATGACAAAAAAGTAGTGTGTGTACACATGTGCAAGTGTATCTCACAGCTAACAACCCTTGTTTTGTGTTATAGTTCGAAGCAGTTACTATGTGAATTTCTTTACTAGTTTTCACAGCAACTTTGTAAGATAGATTTTATTATCCCCTTTGTACAGAGGAAGAAATTGAGGCACAGTGAAGTTAGTTACTTCACAGATGGATATCAGTGGAACCACAATACAAAATCAGACAGTCTGGCTCCTGGGTCTAAGTCCTTAATCCCTATTTTATATTGCTGATATGTGATTTTAACATGTATATAACATTTCATTTCACTATACTACTAACCTGGTTGATTTTCCAATATCCTACAATCTGAGCTGCGCTGATATTCACCACTTAAATGCCAACTGAATTCCTGACTGAAAGGGCAATAGTCAGCAATTTCTACAGAACCACCATAATAAGGCAAATCTTCTGTAGGTATTCCACTTAGTTTATCGAAGTACTACAAAAAAAATTATTAGAAAGATAGGAAAGTCAGAAACATTCTATATAAGCAAGCAAGCAATTTATAGCAACCCTCTAACACTGTATAAAACAAAAAAGATATTACTGTACTTTCCTTCATATATAATAGAACATAAAGGTAGTAATATTTTACCTGAGGGGCATTTCAAGGTTGTTACAGTTTTAGAAATAAGCAAAGTAAGTAAATTAGTCTAAGTTTTTTATTAGATGACAAATTTGACTGTTTTATAAGGATGAATAGAAAGAGTTTTAAGTGTTGACAAAACACAAACTAATCCAGAGAGTTAAGATATTCTAATTAAATATAATGCATTTAAAGTGTTACAAGAAGACTTAATTTATGTATTGTTTTGACAAACTTGAAAAACTAAAACTATGAGAATATGAATGAGATCATATATATAAAGTACCACCAAAGGAACAAGGCACCAGATAAATTTCAAAGATTTCACATTTACACTAACTCACAGAATTATATTCCTATGCCTAGAAATAGAGTTGCCATCTTATGGTGTCTGAAACATTCAATGGGGTCATGAACATGTGCAGGAAAGCTCAACATTTAGCAGGAATCATTTTAAATCATCTTCTGAAATGCTTCTTCTGACTATAGGTCCTCTATAAATGGTAAACAGAACTGTAGAGTTTTAGAGATGGCTGCTGCAACAAAAAACTTTCAGGTCAAAGCAGAGACTCAGACTGAATATGTAGGATCATTTCCTTCACCTTTTAGATCCCATGAGTCAAACCTTTCCTAAGGTAGAACTTTTAAGACTTGTAATGAATTGAAATAGAGTACCTCAGTTATTCTCTTTAAAAAACCTTGTTTTCTGTGTAAATTAGAGGAAATTAAAGATAAAGACTTTGGAAACAATTAGAAAAAATATAAAACATTTAAATATAGATCCAATATTTATTCTAAATAAATGCCTCTTACTATTACTACAATGCATTGCTAGATATTAATTGTTGTTGAGTAGCACATTGGTTTTAAAGAATTGTAAGAATTCTTCACTTTTTTCTAACTTATAGAAAAACCAATGGGGCCTTTTATAAGTTAAAAAACTTAATTCACTCTTCTAATTCAAGATGGAGACTTCTCTTTAAAAAGTTGAGTTGATTCCTAAAATTTTGCCCCAAACAAGTGTTACCTGGTACTCTTGGGGCAAAGGTTTTGAAAACTTCTGCAAATTACACACTGCAACGGCTCTCTGGTCCTGGCGGCAAGTCAACTGCAATGGATTACTTCTGAGCGTGTCACAGAAAGGGCTCAGCATCTGCCTCCTGCACACAAAGAAACACCATGGTATCAAACTCTAAAGAAAACATAACAAATCCATTTTCCATTATAATTTCAGTATGTTTTGAGAGCTTAATACTAAATGCTGAATCAGGTTATAAAGTTATTTTTCAAAGGGTAAAACGAAATGCTTAATGTTGTTATAAAAGATTAAGGCCAAATATATTATAACATATAACCATTATTAAACAAAATATTTATCCCTTTCTCCACTTCTGTCAGTAAAATGGAGTTCTGCAGACCTGATCTGCGTGTTTAATGACAAATAATGAAATTCCCATGCCTGCTCAGAAATACAAATCTTTATAATTAATATAATGGAGTCTTAGAAAGAGATAGAGATGACGGATGCCTTTTCTGCCCTGCAGCTACAAAGAGTGAAGTGTTTTCTACCACATGAGCTCATTCAAAGACTCTTGTCTGACAGTTTGTTATACTGAAGACATTCATAAGACATCTTGTTTTCAGGTGCAAAATGTGTGAATATCCCTAATTATTACAAGTTGCTCTCTTCTGTTAAATCTAATCTTGGAAGGGGCGCCTGGGTGGCTCAGTCGGTTAAGCCTCTGACTTCGGCTCAGGTCAGATCTCACATTCGTGGGTTCGAGCCCCACATCAGGCTCTGTGCTGACAGCCAGCTCAGAGCCTGGAGCCTGCTTCCAGTTCTGTGTCTCCTTCTCTCTCTGCCCCTCCCCCTCTCATGCTCTGTCTCTCTCTGTACCAAAAATAAATAAAACATTAAAAAAAAATTTTTTTTAATCTAATCTTGGAAGTACAATTTGGAAAAAGAGGTCTTCTAATTTTCCAGATACCAAAATCTGTAGCACTGTTCTGTAAAAATAATCTTCAAACTAACCTATGATTCTAATTGGTCATCTTATTGATAATTATAATACAAATCATATTAGTGTCATAATAGTAATGTTATAAGTGAAATTCCAGTATTAAACAATATAAATCCTATTGACTGATTACCAGTGAAGCTGAAAAAGAAAAAAAAAGACTAATTACCAAATTGTGATAGTATTACTGCTATTTTTCCTCTTCTTCCACATACTTAAGGGAAAAAAGCCTAGGTTAGATTTATCTTATGGAAAATTGATACTTGCTTCATTTAAGTTAACAAAGTATAGAAATAAAACATCTCTCGGGGAATTATAGTTTCTTGAGATAAAATGTGTAAAAGACCTACCATAGTCTTTGGTAAACTTGAAGTAGCACACTGTAATAGGAAAACAAAGGTCTAAAAGTCTTTACGCAGGCTTGGTTTCAAGTACCAGCTTATTTGATGTTTACTTCATTTTCCTGAGCTTCAACTAGAAAGTACTCAGTGCTTAGCACATACAAGTTACTCAATAAATATAATTTCGGTGTCCCCACCACTTTTATAAAATCTTTACAGGGGCACCTGGGTGGCTCAGTCAGTTAAGCATCCAACTTTGGCTCAGGTCATCACCTTACAGTCCATGAGTATGAGCCCCACGATGGGCTCTGTGCTGGCAGCTCAGAGCTAGAGTTTGGAGTCTACTTCAGATTCTGTGTCTCCCTTCCTCTCTCTCCCTCTCCTTCTTATACTCTGTCTCTGTCTCTGTCTCTCTCTCAAAAATAAACATTAAAAAATGTTTTTAGATCTTTACATACTGTGATTTTATAATTTTTATGATTAAGTTTCCAATGAATATGACCAGTAGTTCTTACTAAGTCACTTTCTCGATAACATACAATTCATTTCCTTTTTCTCTAAAATCAAACAATACATGTTTACCTTAAATTAATTAAAATATGAGTTTTGGTGAAATGGATAAAGAGGAACAAGGAAGTTAAAAAATACTGATTTAAAAAGGTCCAAAGTTAGAGTTGTTCAAGATTCGTGGCATATAATTCTATAGCAGCATTACCTAATAAAACCTTCTGCAATGGAGCCACACTGTCCAATACAGTACCCACTAATCATTTGAAATGTGACTAGTGAAGGTGAAGAACTGAATTTTCAATTTTATTTAACTTTAATTAATTTAAAAATAAATTTATATAGCCACCTGTGGCTAGTGTTACTTTACTGGACAGTGCTGCTCAAGGGGTGATATCAATGGCAAATAAACTAAGAAGAGGAGTTAGTTAATAATACACAGGTCATCTCAAAACACAGAAAGTACCTTATTTTGTGTGTACACAGATTCAAATAAGGAGGGTTCTGCTTATGCTCAACTGTTCCCTTCTCACACCAGTAATCCAACAATAAAGGAGAGGTGCCACAGCTGAAGTTAAGCACCAGCCCCTGTGTTCAAGAAGGGTCACACTGGAATCTAAGATAACTCAAGAATATAGCCAGACTGGGCCTTTAGTGCCAAAAGTTGGCTTCTGTGCTTGAAGTACTTCTGGACGTCAACATTTCAAAAGTGGGACATTTGAATCCTTATGGCATTCAATGTCATAACAGGGAATAGCACTGTCATAACAATGTTATGACAGGGAATAGTAAACTTCAACTCTTGGGTCAAATCCTGCCCATAACTGCTCTTTTGTTTTCTCTGTTTCTTGTTTTTGTAAATAAAGTATTACTGGAACATGGCCAGGCCCATTCATTTTGTCTTTGGCTGTTCCTGATGTAGAAAGGCAGAGCTGAGTAGCTATAACAGATTGTATGACTCTGAAAACCCAAAATATTTGCTAATTGGCTCTAGACAGGAAAGTCTGGCTTATGGCTCGAAGGACTGAATTCAGGGACCAAAAGTTTTAGTTCTGAAGAATGGAGAAGAGGAAATTCCCTTCTGTTTTTGGTTTTAGGTGATCCTATAATTGGGACCCAAAGGAGATCAGAGTTGTAGCCGTTAAAAGAAAAAAAAATCTCTAAGGTCTGGCAGTTGCAACGTTAATTATGTACTTCCTTTAACACACTGGAACAGCAGTTCCCAGACGTTGCTGCAAAGTGAAATCACCTGGAAATCTCCAGGAAAAAAAAGCCAACACATGGTTCCCACTTCCAGACACTCTCATTTAATTGGGATGGGCTGTAACATGGGAATGGAGATTTTAAAAATCTCTCTAGATGATTCGAAGGCACAGCAAAATTTGAAAACTACTATAGTAGCAGATCAAGTTGTAGGGCTAGATATAACTAGCTGTCCCCAAAGTGGCTGCAGGTGCTTCCTGACTTCCTGATACTGCTTATTAGCAGCTCTTTTCACAGTAGGGTTATAATTCAGATGTCAGACTCCTTAGTAGAAACTGATTTCAACCACTTTGAGAGGGGAGAAAAACAAGAATGACATCTTCACAAGATGTACCTGTGATCTAGTGGACATGGCCCTGGACTTGGAGAGAGAGAAGCTAAAGTCCTAGCTCTGTCCCTTATCAGCTATGTGAACCTAGGCAAGTCACCTATCTCAAATTTTTATTTTTAAAAAAAATGTTTATTTTTGAGAGAGAAAGAGAGCATGAGAGGGGGAGGAGCAGAGAGAGAGATGGGGACAGAGGATCCCAAGCAGGCTCTGTGCTGACAGCAGTGAGCCTCATGTGGAGTTTGATCTCATGAGCCATGAGATCATGACCTGAGCCAAAGTTGGGCACTCAACCAACTGAGCCATCCAGGTGCTCCATTTATCTCAAATTTTTAAATTATCAGTAAAATAGACAACATATTGAAATTCATGGGATGCAGCTAAAGAAATGCTGAGAGAGAAATAGCACTAAATACATGTTAGAAAGATATAACATCTCAAATCAATAATCAAGAACCTAGAGAGAGAATAAAAAAAGAAACAAGCATAAGGAAGGGTATAATAAAGATAACAACAGAAATCAACAAATTAGAAAACAGAAAAACAATAAAAGACATCAATGAAAAAAAAAGCTAGCATTTTGAAAAGAATAAAATTGGGGCCCTTGGGTGGCTCAGTCCATTGAGTGTCCAACTCTACTCCAGTCATGATCTCACAGTTCATGGGTTTGAGTCCCACTTCGGGCTCTGTGCTGACAGTTCAGACCCTGGAGCCTGCTTCCAATTCTGTGTGTCCCTCTCTCTGCCCCTCCCCTGCTCATAATCTGTCTCTCAAAAATAAATAAATGTTTAAAAAGTTAAAAAAAAAAAAAGAATAAGATGGACAAACCCTAGCAAAACTGAAAAAGAAGCAGAAAATACAAATTACCAATATCAGGAATGAAATGGGATCTCACTATAGACCTTACAGACACTAAAATAATAGTAAGGAACTAATACAAACTACTCTGTATGCATATATCTAATAATTTAGGTAAAATGGACTAATACCTCAATAAACACAAATTACCATAATTCATCCAATACAAAGTAGAAGAATACTAATAGCTGTGTAAATATTAAGGACATTGAACTAATACTTTTTTTTATTGCCCTGATACAAAAAACAAAAATAGCACAAAAATGAAACAAAGATATCATATTCTTCATAAATATATACAGAAAAAACCCATTATAAATATTAGTACATGGAATTGAGCAACATACAGAAATAACAATATACCATGACTAAGTAGGGCTTATTCCAGCAACAGAAGGCTGGTTTAATATGTGAAAATCAATTTAATCCATCATATTAACAGATTAAAAAAATCACATAAGTATATCAACCAAAGCAGAAAAAGCACTTGACAGAAGTCAACATTCATTTGTGATAAAAATTCTCAGAAAAACAGAAATAGAGGGGGACTTCAACTTGAAATGGAGCACCTACAGAACACCTACAACTAACATTATACTTAATGGTGAAAAGCTGAATGTTTCCCCTTCTAATTGTGTTCATGGGTTTAAAAAGTCAATAAAGATGTCAATTTTCATAAAGTTGATAATATAGGTTTAACACAATTCATAGAAAAATCCCAGCAAGTTTTTTTTGTAGATTCTGAAATTTATATGAAAGGCAAAGGAACTAGAATAGCTAATATGATTATGAAACAGAATAAAGTGGGAAGAATACATTTACCCAATTTTAAGATATAGTATGGCTACAATAATAAAGGAGTGTGCAGTATTAACGGAGAGACAGACACACAGATCAATGGAACAGAACAGAGAACAAAGATATAGACCCATATAAATACACTCAACTGATTCTTTCACATATGGAAGAAAGTAATTCAATGAAAGAAAAATAACCTTTTCAACAAATGGTGCTGGAACGATTGGACATCCATACATAAAAAAATGAACATTGACCTAAATCTCACACTATATACAAAAACTAACTAAAAATGGATCCCAGACTGAAATGTAGAACATAAAGCTCTAAAATTTTTGAAAAAAAAAAAAAAAGAATATCTTTGGAATCTAGGGCTTTGCCGAGTTTTTAGACTTGACATCGAAACTATGACTCTTAAAAGGATAATTTGGACTTCACCAAAGTTAAAAACTTTTGTTCTATAAAAGACCCTGTTAAAAGAATAAAAAGAAAAACTACAGATTAGGAAAAACATGTGCAAACCACATATCCAACAAAGGTCTAGTATCTAGAATATATAAAAAACTCTCAAAACTTAACAGTAAAAAAACAAAAGCAAACAATCCGATTAGAAAATTGCCATAAGATATGATGAGACACCTCATCCAAGAGAATATACAGATATCAAATAAGCACGTAACAAGATAATCAACATCACTAGGCATTAGGGAAACGCACATTAAAACCACAATAAGATAATCACTCCTATTTTTCAGAATAACTAAAATTTAAAAAAACAGGGGCTCCTGGTGGTTCAGTCAGTTAGGCGTCCAACTTTGGCTCAGGTCATGATCTCACAGTCCATGAGTTCGAGCCCCACGCCTGGCTCTGTGCTGACAGCTCAGAGCCTGGAGCCTGTTTCACTTTCTGGGTCTCCCTCTTTCTCTCTCTTCCCTCCCCTGCTCTCGCTCTATCTCTCTGTCTCAAAAATAAACATTAAAAATAAATAAATAAATAAAATAAAATCGAAAAACAGTCACAACACCAAATGCTGATGAGGATGTGGAGAAAACTATTATCACTTATACACTGGTGGTAGAATATAATATGATATAGCCATTCTGGAGAAGAGTTCAGCAGTTTCTACTAAAAAACTAAACCTGCCACTACCGTATGACCCAGCAATTACACTCCCGGGCATTTATCCTGGAGAAATGAAGATTTATGTTCACATAAAAACATGTACACAAATGTGTACACAGCAGCTTTATTCATAATAGCCCCCAAACTGGAAACAACCTAAATATCCTTCAACATGTGAATGTTTAAACACACTGTGGTACATCTGTACATGAAATATTATTCAACCATTAACTTGAGCAAACTACTGATATACACAATAACCTGGATGAATCTCCAGAAAATTATGTGGAGTGAAAAAAGCCAATCCCAATAGGTTATATACAGTATGAATTTATATATCATTCTTGAAATGACAAAATTATAGAAATGAAGAACAGCTTAGTTCTTTCCAGGGGCTTAGGAGGGGCTGGAGGGGGAGGGAAGTGTGTGCATCTATAAAATGGCAATATGAGTACCCTTGTAATTTAAATGTTCTGTATGTGAATGCATCAATGTCAATATCCTGGTTGTGTTGTTGTACTATAGTTTTTTTCAGGATATTACCCATCAAGAAAACTGGATAAAGTGTACATGCAATCTCAGTATATATTTTTTACAACTGCATGTGACTCTATATCTCAAAATATAAAGTTAAAAAAATATATTTATAGGGGCACCTGGCTGGCTCAGTCTGTGAAGTGTGAGGCTCTGGATCTTAGGGTTATGAGTTTGAGCCCTAAATTGGGCATAGAGATTACATTAAAAAAACAAAACCCAAAAAACATATATATATATAGATAGATAGACACCCATACACACATATATATACATATACACACTTATATACATATAAACATGAACGTGTATGTATCCCCCAAACTTGAAGAATGTATTTTTTAAAAGTTTGCTACGTAATAATGATATTCATCCAGATTTGAGAAATATTATTCAAAAGTATCTTCCATGTTTTTGTATACTGAATCAACAATTACATCTGTGTTTATGAATGAATTCTCTGAAGAGTAAGAATGATAGAATATGCAGAATTTTGCAATATACATAATTATTAATTATAACTAAACAGAAATGCTTATGACTTTGGATCCCACACTATAGATTCTTTTATATATGATTTAAAACAACAATGTAACTACTTATTTTGCTATTACCATGAAGCACCAGAGATGGTTTTCTATACATTTTTAAATTAATTAATTTATTTTTCGATAGAGAGAAAGCATGAGCTGGGGGTGGGGCAGAGCAGGAGTGAGAGAATCTGAAGCAAGCTCTGAGCTATCAGCACAGAGCCCGATGTGGGGCTCAAACCCACAAACGGTGAGATCATGACCTGTGCTGAAATCAAGAGTCAGATGCTTACCTGACTGAGCCACCCAGGCACGCCAGTTTTCTATACATTTTTTTTAAGTTTACTTATTTATTTTGAGAGAGAGAGAGAGCAACTGTGCAAGCAGGGGAGGGTTATACAGAGAAGGAGAAAGAGTATCCTGAGGAGGCTCTGTGATGTCAGATTAGAGTTGGATACAGGGCTCAATCCCATAAATCCATGAAAGAATACCTGAGCCAAAATCAAAAGTTGTATGCTCAACCAATTGGGCCACATAGGTGCCCCTTCCATACATTTTGAAATTGAACTGTTTAGGACACATTTTCAAAATAGTGACATTTTAGGTTCAGGATAAGGAACAAATCAGAAATAAACTGTGTTATCAAAGATATCATGAGGAAATGCATTCTTACTTTTGTTTCTGCTGGTCAATCCAGAATTTACAGCTCTTTCTGACAAAGTCACAGCCCATTCCTCTGCCCCAGTCTAACTTCTCAGCCATGCTGTAATTAGCCTTATACCAACTGTGGAAATAATTCAAACAAAGCATTTTTTATTATTGTCATTTTAAAAACAACTCCAACATACCAATTACAAATCTCAGCAATGAGCAAACTAAGACCTCAAGACAAAGGAACATTTACAAAGCTGTTGCTGCACAAACTCACCGTAGCAAGGACTGGGAAACTTGTCTTCTAGTGAGAGTATGTTCATATTTGAAAAAAAACAAAACAAAACAAAAACGTGTTGTCTGTAATTTTCAAAGATGACAGAAGTCACCAAGTAGGAAGTAGTTAAGGTATGAGAGAGGGGGATTAAGTGCCAAAAAAAAAAAAAAAAAACCCAAAAAGAAAATGAAAGAAAAAGAGAAAAAACTCAGGAAGAAATAGGAAAATTACTAATTAGACAGCCTTTACCCAACTGATTTAGTTGGTCCTAGTTTTGTGCTTCTCTGGCCTTGAATTTGTGATATTTTATCAATACAAGCTCTGCTTGTGACTAAAAATTAAACTATTATAAGGCATATGAATACTATGTCTAATATTTTAAAAATATTCTAATTTCAGAAAAAACAACCCACATTGATTTGATTTCCTGGCAAATTTAATCAAAGCCAAGGAGCCTACCTAATAGTTTTTCCTCTTCATTCTTTTTTTTTTAAGTTTATTTAAGAGAGAGAGAGAGAGAGAGAGAGAGAGAGTGTGTGTGAGTGTGTGTGTGTGTGTAAGTGGGAGAGGTAGAGAGAGAGAGAGAGAGCGAGCGAGAATCCCAAGCAGGCACCACATCATTAGCACAGAGCTTGATGCAGAGCTCAAACTCATGAACCGTGAGATCATGACCTGAGTTGAGACTAAGAGTCAGATGCTTAAATGACTATGCCACCCAGGCACTTCTCTTCTTTAATTGTAATAACAAAATTAGTTTACAAAAATTATAAAATTACACAAAACCGCTTCTTACCTTTTGTATTACATTTTGTCCCTTTAGCATTACCAAAGCATTAAATAAAAACATAGGCTCAAAGGCTGAGGGAATGATAAGAATTATTCCCTCCATTCCAGCCACTTTCCCACAAAATCAAACAAAAATAGAAATATGTGAAATGACATCTTCAAAATCTTTTTTCAAAGAACATAACTGTCTCAGAGAGAAACTGAACACATGAATACCAAAATGCCTGCTACCTCTGCAGCTATAATATAACTTACATTAATTAGCTAACTTGGTGTCATAGCAGGTCAAGTTGTCCAGATAATAACAGATGACCCCAGTACTGCACGCTAGCAATTATTTTAGCAGTGCCTATGTTAGGCAGTCCTTCTCTCTCTGGATAAAATATAAAGTAATTAGATTCCCTTGGGAAGCCATATCTAGTGTATGTTGAGTACAGAGCATAGCATTGGCCCTATGTTACTGGAACAGCAGCTGGGCACTCCAGCTACATTTCTTAAACCTTCATGATACCTTCTTTGCAGCTCTTTCTAAATTATGAGTCAACAGTTATTAAGCACTTCTTAATTGGTAGGCACTTTGTTTAATGATAAGGCTATACCACTGAAGAAAAAGTCACAGTTCTTGCCCTCATGAAGATTATAATCCAGGAAGACAAATATTTAGTTTTAATTTAATTTTATTTTATTGGGGGGGAGGGGCAGAGGAAGAGAGACTCTCAAGCAGGCTCCATGCCCAGTGCAGAGGCATGTGTAAGGCCCTGATGTGGGCCTTAATCTCACAACTATGAGATCATGACCCGAGCTGAAATTAAGAATCAGATGCTTAATCAACTGAGCCATGCAGGTACCCTAAAAGACAGAAATTTTTTAAAAATTACAACTGGGATGAGTGCCACAAAGGTTAAGTATAAGGCGCTAATAAGTAGCAGTACATTAATAGGGAAATCTAAGTCTGGGAAATCAGGAAAGATTTGTTTGAGGAAACAACTTTAAGCTAAACCCAAAGGATGAGCACATATTAGCTGAGGGAGCAGGGGAAGCACTAGAAACAGTTTCTTAGTGGCAACAGAGGGTTGTGAAATCAATTTACTGTTCCTTAACATTTATTTTGTTCTTTTAAAATTAACAGAATATAAAAAAAGGACAACACTGTTGGTAGTAGGGTAAATATTGTTCCATAAACTTTGGTTCAGTTTTATATATAATAGCTAATACCTTAGTTGGCACTTATAGTATGCCACATATTAATTATACTAAGGACTTGACATATCAACTCATTAAAGCCTCAAAACTCTATGAGGTAAGTATCACTTTTCATCCTTATTTTATAGACGAAAGAATTGAGGGAAAGATACAGCAAGTGAGTGGCAAAAAATGGGATTTGAATCCAGGGTTCTGGCTTCAATCTCAGTGTGCTTTATTAAAAAAAAAAAACAAAACAGTGACACAATTCATACCTTATAAAATTCACCCTTGTAATTTGTATCATTCAGTCTTTTTAGTATATTTGCAGGGTTGAACATCAATTACCAATATATGCATCATACCTCATTTTATTATATTCCACTTTATTATACTTTGCAGATACTGTCATTTTTTGTTCCAGATTGAAGGTTTGTGGCAACTTTGTATTAAGCAAGTCTATTAGTACCATTTTTCCAACAGGATTTGCTAACTTCAAGTCTTTGTGTCTTACTTTAATTCTCACAATATTTCAAAGTTTTCCATTATTATATTTGTAATAGTGATCTGTGATCAGTGTTTTTTGATGTTACTACTGTAATTGTTTTGGAGTGCCAGACACCACACCCATATGACAATAATAAATCCTGGGTGTTTTCTGACTGCTACACTGACTGTTCCCCTCTTTGCCTTTTCTCAGGCCTCCCCATTCCCCGAGACCCAACATGCGTTATACAGTTAGCTAGCCATGTTGTGAATGCAAAGGAAAAGTTCTCAAAGGAAATGAAAAGTGATATTTCAATGAATAAACAGATGATAAGGAAAGTGAAACAGCCTTATTGCTGATAATGGAGAAAGTCTGAGTGATCTGCATAGAAGATCAAACCAGCCACAACATTCCCTTAAGCCAAAGCCTAATCCAGAGCAAGGCCCTAACTCTCTTCAATTCTGTGAAGGCTGAGATTGGTAAGAAAGCTGCAGAAGAAAAGTTGGAAGCTATCAAAAGTTGGTTCATGACTTTTAAGAAAAGAAGCCGTCTCCACAACATAAAAATAGAAGGTGAAACAGCAGGTGCTGATGTTGAAGCTGCAGCAAGTCATCCAGAAGATCCAGCTCAGGTGACTCATGGAAGTGGGTACACTAAACAACAGATTTTCTTTTTTCTTTTTAATTTTTTATGTTTTTTATTTATTTTTGAGAGACAGAGAGAGGCAGCTCGAGCAGGGGAGGGTCAGAGAGGGAGGGAGATACAGAATCTGAAGCAGGCTCCAGGCTCTGAGCTATCAGCACAGAGCCCGATGCGGGGCTTGAACCCACAAACCATGAGATCATGACCTGAGCTGAAGCTGGACGCTTAACCAACTGAGCCACCCAGGCGCCCCAACAACAGATTTTCAATGTAGATTAGACAGCCATCTACTGGAGGAAGATGCCATCTAGGACTCTCATAGCTAGAGAGGAGAAGTCAATGCCTGGCTTCAGAGCTTCCCAGGACAGGCTGACTCTCTTATTAGGGGTTGATGGGACTGGTGACCTCGAGTTGAATGGTAAATGAAGTGCTCATTTACCATTCTGAAAATTCTTGGGCCCTTAAGAATCATATCAGACTTCCTCTGTCTGTGCTCTGTAAATGGAACAACAAAGCCTAAATAACAGCACATCTGTTTGCAACATATTTAGTTTACTGAATATTTTAAGCCCACTGTTGAGATTACTGTTCAGGAAAAAAAAAGATTCCTTTTAAAATATTACTGCTCATCATCAGTGCACCTGGTCACCCAGAAGCTCTGATGGAAATGGACGAGATTCATGTTGTTTCACGCCTGCTAACACAGCATCCATTCCGCAGCCCACAGAGCAAGGAGTAATTTTGACTTTCGGGTCTTATTTGTGAGGAGTGTACTTCATAAGGCTATAGCTGTCATGCATAGTGATTCCTCTGATGGATCCGAGCAAAGTAAGTTGAAAACCATCTGGCAAAGATTCACCATTCTAGATGGGGTAAGAACAGTTGGGAGTTATGGGAAGAAGTCAAAATAGCAACACCGACAGGAGTCTGGAAGAAGTTGATTCCAACCCTCATGGATGACTTTGAGGGCTCAAGACTCCAGTGGAGGAAGTAACTGCAGATGTGGTGGAAATACCAAGAGAAATTAGAAGTGGAGTCTGAAGACGTGACTGAATCACTGCAATCTCTTGAGAAAACTTGAATGGATGAGAAAGAAGTTGCTTCTTATGGATGAGCAAAGAAAATGGTCCCTTAAGATGAAAAGTACTTCTGGTGAAATGTTCAAATCACAGCAAAGGATTTAAAATATTACCTAAACATAGTTGAGGAAGAGCAGCAGGGTTTGAGAAGATTGACTTCAATTCTGAAAGAAGTGCTACTTTGAGTAAAATGTTATCAAAAAGCATTGCATTGCATGCTGCAGAAAAATCATTCATTAAAGGAAGAGTTGAGGGGCTCCTGGGTGGCTCTGTCGGTTAAGCATCTGACTTCACCTCAGGTCATGATCTCACAGTTCGTGGGTTCGAGCCCTGCATCAGGCTCTGGGCTGACAGCTAGCTCAGAGCCTGGAGCCCGTCTTTGGATTCTGTATCTCCCTCTCTCTCTGACCCTCTCCTGTTCATGCTGTCTGTCTCAAAAATAAATAAAAAACATTAAAAAATGTTTAAAAAAATGAAGAGTCAAACAATGTGACACACTTCATTGTTTTCTTTTAAGAAATTGTCAAAGCCACACAACCTTTAGCGCCCACCATCCTTGTCAGCCAGCAGTCATCAACATCAAGGCAAGATCTTGCTCCAGCAAAAAAGACTAGGACTTCCAGAAAGTTCAGTTCATGATTACTGATTTTGAGCAATCAAGTTTTGTGTGTGTGTGTTTTAGCAATAAGGTATTTTTTAAAATTTTGTTCATTTATTTTTGAGACAAAAAGAGCGAGGGGGAGAGCATGAGCAGGAGAGGGACAGAAAGAGGATAGAGAGATAGAGAATGAATCCCCAAGCAGTCTCTGCCACGGCAGAGCTTGACATGGGGCTTGAACCCACAGTGAGATCATGACCTGTGCCAAAACTCAGAGTCAGATGGTTAACCAAATGAGCCACCCAGGTGCCCCAGCAATAAATTATTTTTATTTTTATTTGTTTATTTAAAGTTTACTTATTTATCTTGAGAGAGAGAGAGAGAGAGAGAGAGGTAAGGGAAGAGAGAGAGGAGAAAGCAAGAATCGCAAGCAGACTCCACACCCCAGTACAGAGCCCAATGTGGGGCTTGAACCCATGAACTGTGAGATTATGACCTGAGCTGAAGTCAGATGCTTAACCAACTGAGTCCGCCAGGCACCCCAATACACTATTTTTAAATTAAGGTATGTACATCATGGGGTACCTGGCTGGCTCAGTGAGTAGAGCATGCATCTCTTGATCCTGGGGTCATGAATTCTAGCCCCATGTTGGGTGTAGAGATAACTTGAATGTTTTTCTTAATGTTTTTTTTTTAAATGTTTTTAAAACACTTAAAAAATGTTTATTTTTGAGAGAGACAGAGGCAAAGCATGAGTGGGGGAGGGGCAGAGAAAGAGAGGGAGACACAGAATCTGAAGCAGGTTCCAGGCTCTGAGCTGTCAGCACAGAGCCTGAAGTGAGGCTCAAACTCATGAACTGCGATATTATGACTTGAGCCGAAGTTAGCCACTTAACCAACTGAGCCACCCAGGCACCCCAGCATGTATATTGTTTTTATTAGACTTAATGCTACTATACACTTAACAGAGTATGGTATAGTGTAAATGTAACTTTTACATGCACTGGGAAACAAAAAAATTCATTTGACTTGATGTATTGCAGTGGTCTTGCAGAGCCAAAACTAATACTTCTCTCAGGAATACCTATGTCTAATTTAAAACATTTCCATTACCCCTCAAAAACTATGTCCCTGGGGCACCTGGGTGGCTCAGTCTGTTAAGCTACTGACTCTTGATTTCGGCTCAGGTCATGATGGATGTGAGAGGTGGGGAGAGGGTGTGCAAGGAAAAATCCCAGATATTATTTATCTGGATGGATAAATAATAATGTTTTTTACTGACAGAAACAACTTAATCTACAATGAAGTCTTGTTGATTGATAAAACTTATTTTCCATGTCTTTAACTTTAAATATTTCCATATATTTAGAAACATCTGGCCCATTTTGTTATTGTGTTGCCCCAGAAAAAGGAAAAGTGCTATAAAAGTTGCCAGTGCCATGATTTCACTAGTAACTCACACACTTCACAGTGTTTCTATAACCTATGGGAATCTTAATGAATTTAGCATTTTTAATAAAAGTGCTATAAATAAATTGTTAAACAGACCAGCAGGACAACTTTTGCCAGCCATTGCTTGCCCAAGGATAAATGGGAAAGAGTTATAATAGTACTAAAAGAAATCCAGTCTTTTCTTTTTTTTCAAAAATATGAATTTCCCGGGGCACCTGGGTGGCTTAGTCAGTTGAGTGTCCAACTTCGGCTCAGGTCTTGATCACACAGTTCATGGATTCAAGCCCCGCATCAGGCTCTGTGCTGGCAGCTCAGAGCCTGGAGTCTGCTTCTGATTCTGTGTGTCCCTCTCTCTCTGCCCTGCCCTGCTCATGATCTGTCTCCCTCTGTCTCTCAAAAATAAATAAATGTAAAAAAAAAAAAACAAAACGAAAAAAAAAAGAATTTCCCCAACTCGGTTCACTAAAAGCTAAGAGAAGCAACGATAACCTAGTAGCAATGAGTACAGTGCCTAGGTTGTGGTTTCTAAAAGCTATTCCCCCATTAAATGGAACCAGTGCTCCTTGGAAGACTGGATGATGCCCAAATCCAGGATCAGGTATATGCTTATTAGCCTAGCATATCCTGCTATACCAAAAAAAAAGAAGGAAGATAGTTATCAAAAAATAATGAGACTTGGGGTGCCTGGGTGGCTCAGTTGGTTAAGTGTTAACTCTTGATTTCAGCTCAGGCCATAATCTCATGGGTCATGGGATTGACCCCCATGTTGGACTCTGTGCTACTAGCATGGAGCTTGCTTAGGATTCTCTCTCTCTCCCTGTCTGCCACTCCCTCATTTGTGCTGTCTCAAAATATATAAACATAAAACATAAAAAAGAACCCAAAAACAAAACTAATGAGTCTTGCCAAAAGGACTCAGGAACCCACAGAGAAAGACTTGATTTGGAGATTCCGGGGCAGCTGGTTGGCTCAGTGGGTTGAGTGTCTGACTCTTGATTTCAGCTCAGGTCATGATCTTACACAGTTCAGGAGTTTACATTGATGCCTGATTGGGATTCTTTCTCTCCTCCCCCTCTGCCTTCTGCCCCTCCTGCACATGTGGATATGCTCTCTACATAAATAAACTAAAAAAAAAGATTGTCTCTCTCCTCCCCTGCCTGCGTGCACACATGCACGCATCTGCTCTCCCTAATTAAAATAAAATAAAAACTAGGGGCACCTGGGTGACTTAGTCCATCTTGCAGTTTGTGATTTCAAGCCCCACATCCGGCTCTGTGCTGACAGCTGGGAGCCTGGAGCCTGCTTCAGATTCTGTCTCCCTCTCTCTCTCTCTCTGTTCCTCCCCTACTCATGCTCTGTCTCTGTCTCTCTGTCAGGAATAAACATTAAAAAATAAATAAAATAAAATAAAATAAAATAAATAATAAAATAAAATAAAAACAGCATTCTACTGCTTTACCATAAAGTTCTACTGCTTTATTTTTTTAAGTTTATTTTTCTATTTTGAGAGAGAGAAAAAGTGTGTGTTTTCGGGCACGTGCCCATGTGAGTTGTACTCATGAGCAGGGGAGAGGCAGAGAGAGAGGATCACAAGCAAGCTCCACGCTCAGCAGGGAGCCTAATGAGGGACTCTACAATGAGAAATTCCCTGGGAGGGACTCGATCCCACCATCCTAGGATAATGACCTGAGCCAAAATCAAGGGTTGGCTGTTCAACCGACTGAGCCACCCAGGTGCCCTAGAAAGTTCTACTGCTTTAAATAAAAACCAGGATTCTAGGGTTGCCTGGATGACTCAGTTGATTAAGTGTCTGACTCCTGAATTCAGCTCAAGTCATGATCTCATGGTTTGTGAGACTGAGGCCCATGTCAAGTTCTGCACTGACAGCACCAAACATGCTTGAGATTCTTTCTCATCCTCTCTTACTGCCCCTCCCCAACTCTCACACATATGCTTATGTGCTCTCTCTCAAAATAAATAAACTTTAAAAACTAAGAGTTGGGGCACCTGGGTGGCTCAGTTGGTTAAGTGTCCAACTTTAGCTCAGGTCATGATCTCACGGTTCGTGGGTTCAAGCCCCACCTCAGGCTCTGTGCTGACAGCTCAGAGCCTGAAGCCTGCTTCAGATTCTGTCTCCCTCTCTCTCTGCTTCTGCCCCACTTGTGCTCTGCCTCTCCCTGTCTCTCAAAAATAAATAACTGTAAAAATAAATAAATAAAAACTAGGAGTCTCTACATTATCAATTTCATTTATAATTTTAAAAACTTGTTTAGATTAGTCTCTCCTTTATATTAGCATGGTCTTTAGTTATTAGAAAATAAATCTCATAATGCCTGGATTTCTGTTCTATTCATTACTATACCTCAGGGCCTCATTTACTGAATGAATGAATGGAATTGGTATATGTAATGATAGCTAACTGCATAAAATCCAAAGACTATTTTATTTTACTTCACTGTATAATGTATTTTCTTTTTCTTTTTAAAAAAATAAAAAAAAAATGTTTATATAAATAGCACAGAGCTTGATGTGGGGTTGATGTGGGGCTTGAACTCACAGACCATGAGATCATGACCTGAGCTGAAGTCGATTGCTTAACCAACTGAGCCACCCAGGGGCCCCTAAAGTGTATGTTCTTAAGCTAATATTAATTTCATATAACATTCTTACAGCTGTCTTACCCGGTATCCTCCATTAATGCCAGAGTGATTCGAGAGAAGACTCGGTTCTGGGTGTGAGAACCAGTCATTGCTTCATTCTGAAAATCAAAAGATTTTACATTTTACATCTTGAAACTCCCAATAATTTCCATGATTACTTTGATATATATGTAAAATGTCTCAAATGTAAGAGTCTCACTTATTCACTTAAAGTAGTGAAATAAATAAGCCTTCTTTAAAATGATAAGACTTAAGCTTAAAGCAAAATCTGCTTTCTGCCTTAAATAACCATATTATATGCAATTTCCCAGAAATGGCAGACAACTAGCATTTACAACTCTGATGAATATGAAAATAAATATATAAAAAGAGAAATACTGTAAGATTTTTATAATATCTAGATAAAGTAAAATGAGTGGTTGAGACAGAGGTCCATGGAATATTAGAGGGAGTGGATATTGTCCTGAACTACAAAAAAAACCCAAAAAACTTTTATAATCTTCAACCTTATGATCACAGAAATACACATCTATATACAAACAAGTATCAGAATCATAGGATCAAAGGAGTTGCATGAGGGACCAAAAATGCCATCAAAATCTACTATCTACCCAGTGTTTTAATTCATATCATATAATTCCTACAGCAGCTGTGATTACTCTTTAAATCCTTATGTTGAATACTGGATGGTCACCTCAAGTACTTTAATACCACTAAAAAAAATAGTTCAAGGTCACAAAGTTGATTTCAGACAAAGCAGCCATGAATGAAATTAGTACTCTCAAGTCTCTACTGCAAAAGTAAATACATTTTCATATCTGGTCAATCTACAGTTTTCTTAAGAGAATCACTTGGGAAAATTGCTAAAGGAAAATAAAAGAACTAAAATGTTCATGGGGAAAACAAGTATGTGTCTTCCATAAGTTTCAATCACTATTACTTTCTCATCACCTGGATAAGAACAGTCAGCACAATTTCACTCTTGTAATTTTGCTAACTTGGATGATAGTGTATATAAGCTTAACACACACACACACACACACACACACACACACACACACACACTCTCTCTCTCTTTGAGCTAGAAATTCCATTTCCAGGGATTCATCTTTCTTATTTTAAAAAACAATTTCTTTTAATATTTATTTTTGAGACAGAGAGAGACAGGCCATGAGCAGGGGAGGGGCAGACAGAGAGGGACACATAGAATTGGAAGTAGGCTCCAGGCTCTGAGCTGTCAGCACAGAGCCCCATGTGGGGCTCAAACTCATGAACCACACGATCATGACCTGGATGCTTAACAAACTGAGCCACCACCCAGGCACCCCTATCTTTTCTCTTTCTATGTAAACACATCTGACCTTGAGTTAACTTCCTAGTTCTGCTCCCCTGGAAACCTAATAAAGGTGAATGTCAACTGTGTCACAAGGCAACAGTGGCCTATGCCTCAGGACACCACAGTGCCTCTGGACTTGGTAAATGAACATGAATACCTGTAGGCAAGCCATAGTTTGGAACATTGCTGTGTGCACTGATACTTATGGGGATGTCACTTACAGACATTGAGAAGTTATGTCTATGGAACTGTTAAAAATAAATGTTAGTCTTTATTTGTAAGCCAGGCTAGTTCTTGAGCCCCTCACCCCTCCCTTCAGTATAGCCTTCTGCTCCTATATTTGAGCTGGAGTGTCGAGGGAGGGAGGGATGAATGATAGCCCCTAGACTGTTGTGGGAGCACAAAAGAAATGCCTGACTTCTGCCATGCTGGCATTCTGTGTATTCTGTCTCATATTCTTCCAAGTAAATGTTTTTTCAATGCAGCCTGTTAGGTCTTGTGAGTTTGAGTGCATGTTTAGTTGAAGCTAACAATACCCACTGGTATGCCACTCCTGAAAGGTATCAGAGATATAAATAAAGTACTCATCACAACATTTTTAAAATAAAAAAGTTTAAGGTGCCTGGCTGGCTCGGTTGGTAGAATGCGTGACTCTTGATTTTAGCATTATAAGTTCAAGCACCACATTGGACATAGAGATTACTTAAAAATAACATCTTAAAAAATAAAATAATTTAAAACATAATTGTTCATTAATACAGGACTGTTGTTACATTCATATAACAAATCGTGTTGGTTTATAATGACTTATCCCTGGATTTTAATATTTTGTGCAACGGAGCAACAGCAGCTAGATATAAAGTACACTAAGACAGCGGAACATAGCAACAGAGGAATGCTGTTCCATTTACTGCATGTTCTTCCACTTGGTTCAGTATGTCCAGGAGCTCTTTGATGTGCTTACTGCATGATTCTCTCTAATTTTGTACATTTTCCTGTTGTCCTCATTCCTCAATTTAGTCTCTGTTCCAACTATCATTGCATTTTGTTGTTGTTTAAGGTAAAGAAATATTAGAGTAAATAAAGGAATTTATTTACTGGAAATATGTTTAAAATTGAGCTACCACTTTATTGTGACATTGTTTTTGTTAGTGGTATAGTTATTTGTTTCTCTCCAAGAGTCTTATTTTTAGTGTTCAATTTTGAAGAGGCTTTTTAGGAAAACATACATTGCATTACAGCAGGAGCACCTGTCCTGCTTCAAAAAATGCCTAAGATATATTATTAAGTGGAAAATAGTTCACTAATGTATGAATTTGCTTAAAGAAAAACCTGTGTATTAGTGTGTGCATCTCTACATATACATAATATTTCTGGAAGGATATACAAAAAAGTTAAATAGTAATTACATCTAGGGCTACCTGGGTGGCTCAATCGGTTGAGCATCACACTTCAGCTCAGGTCACAATCTTGTGGTTCATGAGTTCAAGCCCCACACTGGGCTCGCTGCTGTCAGTGTAGAGCCTGCTTTGTATCCTCTATCTCCCTCCCTCTCTGCCCCTCTTCGCCTGTGCTCTCTCAAAAATAAATAAACATTAAAAAAAAAATAGCGATTACATCTAAAAAGTGGATCCGGAGAGCTGAAGGGGAAACAGAACTATAAGTTACCAAATGTTTTTAGGTTTACATAGGGTTCACCTTATGGAAAAGAAAGGGAAGTAAGCTGAAAAGAGAGAGAGGATTTATTTTAGTGCCTGTGTATCAAACATTGGAGTTTTAAAAGGAGGCAAGGAGTTAACAAAACAAAAACAAAAACAACCCAAGGAGGTCAGTTAACATTCATTCTAGTTTACTACTGATTAGAACTTATTAATGAGAAACTGCTTGTTAAGAGAAAAAAGGGGTTCCTGGGGGGGATGCAGTCAGTTAAGGAACTGACTCTTGATTATGGCTCAGTTCATGATCTCACAGTTCATGAGATCGAGCCCCAAGTTGGGCTTTGTGGTGACAGTGCAGAGTCTGCTTGGGATTCTCTCTTTCCCTCTCTCTGCCCCTCACGTGCCCCTCAGTTTGCACGTGCAGTCTCTCTCTCTCTCAAAAATAAAACATAAACATGAAAAATACTTTTATCAAAAAAGAATTACTTTTATTAAAGAAAAAATGTCTAATAAAATTTAAAAATAAACTGACCTCTAATAACCGCTTTTCCCAATGGTTGAGCTCAGTGCCCATACCACCTTGATTTTCGAGTTCCATTCCCTCCAGAATCGGACAGTTAAAATGTTTTCGTGCTTCATCCTAAGAATCAGAAAAAAATAAAATATAATAATCCCTACAAAAGTACAATAAAATAATGGCAGAGTCTTCATTTAACATTGATATAATAAAGTAGCTATTAAAGGATTACTTTGGTGAGAAGTGAAAATATCTTTTAAAAATATGGTTTTTAATATAATTAAATAATATATTTTTGAAATGTGTGTAGAAGCAAGACAGCAGTGAAAAAGGGAGTTCCATACTTCCTGCCTGCATCTTTCAAACAAAGAAGGGCTGAAGCCAAAGGACTTTGAACCACAAGAGTCTGGGAGGAAAAGAGATGAAGTCCACTAAGACAGCCTCATAGGGCTACCTCAAGAAACAAACCAAAGTACACATGATGGTGAGTCCCAAATATCACTGAGTGGGGAAATAAAATAACCGAAGTCACAACAGAAGAGACCAAGGGACACCATTAAAAAAACACTTCATGAACAGGTAGGCCCTGGACAGTCTATAAGCCTCCTTTAATATAGCAGTATTTGCAGGTGCAGAACACATAACAAGCTTTTAAAACATACAAGAGACAGAAAACTAGCCAAAATGATTAAATGGAAGAACTCTCCTCAAAGCAAATTCCAGGAAGAAGTAACAGCTAAAGAACTGGTCAAAATAGATATAAACAACATAACTGACCAAGAATTTAGAACAATAGTCATAAAATTAATCGCTGGGCTTGAAAAAAGCATAGAAGACACCGAGACACTATTGCTACAAGATTATGGACCTTAAAAATAGTTATGATGAATTAAAAAAGGCTATAAATGAGGTGCAAAATAAAATGGAGGCAGCCACTGCACAGATTGAAGAGGCAGAGAGGAGAATAGGTGAATTAGAAGACACAATTATAGAAAAAGAGGAAGCTGAGAAAAAGAGAGATAACTTGATCCTGGAGCGCAAAAGGAGAATTTGAGGACTGAGTGATGCAATCAAATGAAACAATATCCGTATCACAGGAATTCCAGAAAAAGAAGAGAGCGAGAAAGGGGCTGAAGGGGTACTTGAACAAATTATAGCTGAGAACTTCCTCAATCTGGGGAAGGAAACAGACATTGAAATTCAAGAGAAACAGAGAACTCCCCTCAGATGTAACTTGAATCGATTTTCTGCATGACAAAATATAAGGATAAGGAGAGAATTCTGAAAGCATCTAGGGATAAAAGGGCCCTAACATACAAAGGGAGACATACCATGGTGGTTGCAGACCTAACTACTGAACCTTGGCAGGCCAGAAAGAAATGGCAGGATATCTTCAATATGATGAACAGAAAAAATATGCAGCCAAGAATCCTTTACCCAGCAAGCCTGTCGTTCAGAATAGAAGGAGAGATAAAGGCTTTCCCAAACAAATAAAAACTGAAGGAATTCATCACCAATAAATCAACCCTACAAGAAATCCTAAGGGGGACTCTCTCTATGAGGGAAATGTTGCAAGGAACACAAAGTACCAGAGACCCCACTACAAGCATGAATCCTACACAGAGAACACAACGACTTTAAACTCATATTTTTCAACAACACTGAATGTAAATGGACTAAGTGCTCCAATCAAAAGACATAGGGTAGCAGAATGCATAAAAAAACAAGATCCATCTATTTTCTGTCTACAAGAGACTCATTTTAGACCTGAGGACACCTTTAAATTGAAAGTAAGGGGATGGAGAAATATCTATCATACTATTGGAAGTCTAAAGAAAGCTGGAGTAGCCATACTTATATCGGACAAACTGGTCATTAAAAGTAAAGGCAGTAACAACAGATGAAGAAGGGCATTATATAATAATTACAGGGTCTATCCATCAGGAAGAGCTAACAATTATAAACGTCTATGTACTGAGTTTGGAAGCACCCAGATACATAAAACAATTAATCACAGACAGAAACAATCTTATTGATAAAAATGTGCTAATTTCAGGGGACTTTAATACTCTACTTACAGAAATGGATAGATCAAATAGACAGCAAATCAGTAAAGAAACAATGGACCTGAATGACACATTGGACCAGATGGATTTGACAGATATATTTAGAACTCTACATCCTGAGGTTATGGAATTCACTTTCTTCCCGAGTGCACATAGTACATTCTCCAAGATAAATCACATACTGGGTCATAAAGCAGCCCTCAATAAATACAAATAAATTCAGATCATACCATGCACACTTTCAGATCATAATGCTATGAAATTTGAAATCAATCACAGAGAAAAGTCTGGAAAACCTCCAAAAACATGGAAGTTAAAGAACACCCTACTAAAGAATGAATGGGCCAATCAGGCAATTAGAGAAGAAATTTAAAAATATATGGAAACAAAATAAAAATACAACAATCCAAACTCTTTGGGATGCAGTAAAGGCAGTCCTAAGAGGAAAATACATTGCAATCCAGGCCTATTTCAAGAAACTAGAAAAAGTGCAAATACAAAATCTAACAGTGCACCTAAAGGAACTAGAAGTAGAGCAGCAAAAACACCCCAAACCCAGCAGAAGAGAGAAATAAAAAAGATCAGGGCAGAAATAAACAATATAGAATAAAAAAAACCAGTTGAACAGATTAATGAAACCAAGAGTTGGTTTAAAAAAAAAATAAACAAAATTGATAAACCTCTAGCCAGACTCTTCAAAAAGAGAGCATCCAAATAGACAAAATCACAAATGAAAATGGATTTATTACAACCAGTCTCTCAGAAAAACAAGCAATTATCAGGGAATACTATGAAAATTTATATGCCAACAAACTGGACAACCTAGAAGAAACAGACAAACTCCTAAACACACACGCACTACCAAAATTCAAACAGGAAGAGATAGAAAATCTGAACAGACCCATAACTCGTGAAGAAATTAGTTATCAAAAATCTCCCAACAAATAAGAGCCCAGGGCCAGATGGCTTCCCTGGGGAGTTCTACCAGACATTTAAATCAGAGTTAGTATCCATTCTTCTCAAGCTATTCCAAAAAATAGAAATGGGAGGAAAACTTCTGGACTTAATCTATGATGCCAGCATCACTTTGATTCCCAAATCAGATAGAAACCCAGCAAAAAAAGAGAACTACAGGCCAATATCCTTGATGAATACAGATGCAAAAATCCTCAACAAGATACTAGCAAATCAAATTAAACAGCATATAAAAAGAATTATCCATCATGATCAAGTGGTATTCATTCGTGGGTTACAGGGCTGGCTCAATATTCGCAAATCAATCAGTGTGACATCACATTAACAAAAGAAAAGAAAAAACCATATGATCCTATCGATAGGTACAGAAAAAGCTTTGGCAAAATACAGCAACCTTTCTTAATAAAAACGCTTGAGAAAGTTGAAATAGAAAGAACTTGCTTAATCATCATAAAATGTCATTTATGAAAAGCCCACAGCTAATATCATCCTCAATGGGAAAAAACTGAGAGCTTTCCCCCTGAGATCAGGAACACGACAAGGATGTCCACTCTCACCACTGTTGTTTCACATAGTGCTGGGAGTCCTACCATCAGCAATCAGACAACAAAAGGAAATAAAAGACATCGGAATTGGCAAAGATGAAGTCAAACTTTCACTTTTCGCAGATGACATGATATTCTACATGGAAAACCTGAAAGACTCCACCAGAAGCATACTAGAACTGATCCATGAATTCAGCAAAGTCGCAGGGTACAAAATCTACGTACAGAAATCGGTTGCATTTTTATACATCAATAATGAAGCAACAGAAAGAGAAATCAAGAAACCAATCCGATTCAGAACTGCACAAAACCCCATAATATACCTAGGAATAAACCTAACCAAAGAGGTAAAAGATCTGTATGATGAAAACTATAGAAAACTTATGAAATTGAAGACGACACAAATAAATGGAAAAACATTCCATGTTCATGGATTGGAAGAATAAATACTGTTAAAATGTCATTACTACCCAAAGCAATCTACACATTCAATGCAATCCCCATCAAAATTGCACCAGCATTCTTCTCAAAGCTAGAACAAACTATCCTCAAATTCATATGGAACCACAAATGACCCCGAATAGCTAAAGTCATATTG
Organism: Suricata suricatta; assembly: GCF_006229205.1. Taxonomy (NCBI): domain Eukaryota; kingdom Metazoa; phylum Chordata; class Mammalia; order Carnivora; family Herpestidae; genus Suricata; species Suricata suricatta. The sequence goes on from NC_043704.1 coordinate 70,748,430, forward strand.
AAGAAGAAAACCAAAGCAAGAGGCATCACAATTCCAGACTTTAGCCTCTACTACAAAACTGTTACCATCAAGACAGTATGTTTTTAGCACAAAAATAGACACATAGACCAATGGAATAGAATAGAGAACCCAGAACTGGACCCACAAATGTACTGGCAATTAATCTTTGACAAAGCAGGAAAGAGTATCCAATGGAAAAAAGACTGCCTCTTTAACAGATGGTGATGGGAGAACTGGATAGCAACATGCAGAAGAATGAAATTAGATCACTTTCTTACATCATACACAAAAATAAACTCAAAATGGATGAAGGATCTGAATGTGAGACAAGAAACCATAAAAACCCTAGAGGAGGAAGCAGGAAACAGCCTCCTTGACCTCAGCCACAGCAATTTCTTACCTGACGCATCCCCAAAGGCAAGAGAATCAAGAGCAAAAATGAACTCTTGGGACCTCATCAAGATAAAAAGCTTTTGCACAGCAAAGGAAACAATCAAGAAAACGAATAGGCAACCAACGGAATGGGAAAAGATAGTTACAAATGACATATTGAATAAAGGGCTAGTATCCAAAATCCATAAGGAACTCACCAAACTCCAACCCAAATAACAAATAACCCAGTAAAGAAATGGGCAGAAGACATGAACAGACACTTCTCCAAAGAGGACATCCAGATGGTCAACAGACACATGAAACGATGCTCAGTGTCACTCATCATCAGAGAAATACAAATCAAAACCACACTGAGATACCACCTCACGCTGGTCAGAGTGGCTAAAATGAACAAATTAGGAGATGATAGATGCTGGCGAGGATGCAGAGAAACGGGCACCCTCCTACACTGCTGGCGGGAATATAAATTGGTGCAGCCACTCTGGAAAACAGTGTGGAGGTTCCTAAAAAAATTAACAACAGAACTCCCCTATCACTCAGCAATAGCACTGCTAGGAATTTACCCAAGGGATATAGGAGTGCTGATGCATAGGGGCACATATACCCCAATGTTCATAGCAGCACTGTCAACAATAGCCAAAACATGGAAACAGCCTAAATGTCCATCAAGTGGTAAATGGATCAAGAAGATATGGTTTATATATACAATGGAATACTACATGGCAATGAGAAAGAATGAAATCTGGCCATTTGTAGCAAAGTGGAGGGAACTCATAGGTGTTATGCTAAGTGAAATAAGTCAGGCGGAGGACAGATAACATATGTTTTCACTCATATGTGGAACAGAAGAAACTTAATAGAGGAGCATTGGGGTGGGGGAGGGGAAAAATAGTTAAGGAGAAGGAGGGAGGCAAACCATAAGAAACTCTTAAATACTGAGAACAAACTGAGGGTTGAAAACAAGCTGAGAACAAACTGAGGGGGAGAAGGGAAAAGGGGTGATGGGCATGGAGGAAGGCACTTGTTGAAATGAGCACTGGGTGTTATATGAAAACCAACTTGACAATAAACTATAAAAGAAAAAATATATATATATTGATACTATTACACTCCTCTGCTAGTAAATTCTCTTAATATATTTTCCTCTATTTGAAGATTTTAAGTCACATATATTTAAAAAAAAACTATAGACTAACATGATTGCTATTTGTAACAATTATGTCAACAATGTTTTTAATGAAGGTATCCACTGCTCTTATAGATATGGTCATTGAAGAAAAATAACTTCTTTATTAAAATACAATTTTGCTCATTTGGTTTTTCCTATCCTTTAGTTAGAAATTTCCAGTGATAGTGTTATATGAAAACCAATTTGACAATAAACTATATTAAAAAAAAAAAGAAAGAAAGAAATTTCCAGTGATAGGAAATATCCCAGGAACAGTGCAAAAATCCAGAAGGCAGGGGTACCTAGCTGGCTCAGTCAGTAGAGCATGCAACTTTTGATTCTGGGGTTGTGAATTTGAACCCCATGCTGGGGGTAGAGTTTATTTAAAAATAATATAGTTAAATGGTTAAATTTATTAATTTAATGGCTAATTTAATAATAATTAAATGGGAAATGAATTAGTGGTTAATTTTATTAACCATTTGCTTGGCTAGGCCACATTGTCCAGATATTTGATCAAACATCATTCTGAATGTTTCAGTAAGGGTGTTTTTGGATGAGATTAATATTTAAATTAGTGGACTTTAAGTAGAGCAAATTACCCTCCATAATATAGACAGGCCTCATCCAATCAACTGAAGGCCTTAATAGAACAAAGACTGACTTTGCCTGAACAAGAAGGAATTCTGCTAGCTTACTGTCCTTGGACTCAAAATGCAACTCTTCCCTGAGTGTCCAGCCTGCCAGCCTACCTTCTCAGAGTTTTGAATCTCCAAACCTGCACAAGCAGGAGCCATTTCCTTCAAATAAATTTCCTTCCCTCCCTTTCATTTCTAGCCCTCTTTCTTAGGCAATACATTTTGTTGGTTCTATTTCTCTGGACAACCTTGACTAATATAGACTACATAATGAAATGATCAGCAACTGTGCAAGTAGTACCAGTGATCCTAAGAGGTATCATAGTAGAGGGGCCCTGGCTTAAAGCAGTAAGTAGAACGGAGTCATGAGAGCTATTGACAGATTTCTCTTGGCTTGTATCGTTACTGTTACTGCTTTTATATTAGTTTCCTTATTATAGGCTCTGAAATTTACTTTTAAGATCTTAAGCAATAATGATTAGTAAAGAAAAGATCATAAAAAAGGAAAAGAGTACATGGTACATGAAACATGAAGAAGTAGGGTAATACATACGACAACACGAGGTGTTACTAGAAGATACACAGTGTGAGGAACTATCTTATTATCTCGAACATTCCATAATCTCTCCACTTTTCGAACTACTTTATCACTCCATTGATATAATCCAAGACTGAAATGAAAGAATAAAAGGCAGTCATTTCGCAAATTCATCACAGCTTTAAATAGTAAAAGTTTTTATCAACATCAATATGCAATTAAAATATTTGAGTTTACTATGTACCAACTCCTGCAATGTACCTGACAACAATTTCTAATCTTTTCAACAACCTTATGAGATTGTCATCTATTGTGCAGATAGAGATAGAAGGGTAGAGAGGAGAAGTAACTTGCTCAAGTTCACAAAACTAAATTTGGCTAAGATGATGATAAATTGCTCCCTTTTAACAAATTTATTGGATAAGACAAAAGCAAGTCCAGAGATATGTCCAGGGACATAAGGAAGCTTAATAACAGCAAAACATGACATTTTTTTAAAATGCCACTTTAATTTAGTGGGAAAGTACAATTTATTTAATAACTGTGATGTAAAACTAGTTATCCATCTACAAAAAGTTAAATCCCTATTTGATCTCATATACAGAAATAAATTCTGAGAATATTTCAGCAAAAATGGCAGACCTCTGAAAATTCTCCGTTCTTGAAAGCAATGAGAAAAGTGGCAAAATGCCTAATAAACTTTTTCAGAACTTGGAAATTAACAGAAGTTTTCAGCAATCCAGGAAGCATTAAAAAAGAAAAGAAAAAAAGGATAGAGGTCCCTGGGTGGCTCAGTCAGTCAAGCATCCAACTCTTGATTTCAGCTCAGGTCATGATCATGAGATGGAGCCCCTCACTGCTAATGAGGAACCTGCTTGGGATTCTCTCTCTTCCTCTCTCTCTCTGCCCCTCCCTTGCTCTTACACACACACTTTCTATCTCTCAAAATATATTTTAGAAAAAAACTGTTTACTTTGGAGAAGTGTCTGTTCATGTCTTCTGCCCATTTCTTCACTGGGTTATTTGTTTTGTGGGTGTGAAGTTTGGTGAGTTCCTTGTATATTTTAGATATTAGCCCTTTATCTGATATGTCATTTGCAACTATCTTTTCCCAT
>NC_043704.1:70752381-70893574 GCF_006229205.1 Suricata suricatta
AGAAATGCTGATGCATAGGAGCACATGCACTCCAATGTTCATAGCAGCAATGTCAACAATAGCCAAAAACATGGAAAAAGCCTAAATGTCCATCACCTGATGAGTGGATCAAGAAGAAGTGGTATATATACACAATGGAGTACTACATGGCAATGAGAAAGAATGAAATATGGCCATTTGTAGGAAAGTGGATGGACCTCGAGGGTGTCATGCTAAGAGAAATGAGTCAGGCAGAGAAGGACAGATACCATATGTTTGCACTCATAGGTCTTTAACAGGAAAACAGGAGAAACCTAATGGAGGACCAGGGGGAGGGGAAGAGGGAAAGAGTGTTGGGGAGAGAGAGGGATGAAAAACTTGAGAGATTACTGAATGCTGAAAATGAACTGAGGGTTGAAAGGGAAGGGGGAGGGGGGGAAAAGAGGTGGTGGTGATGGAGGAGGGCACTTATGGGGAAGAGCACTGGGTGTTGTGGAAACCAATCTAACAATAAATTATTTAAAAAAAAACTGTTTAGGGGCACCTGGGTGGCTCAGTCGGTTAAGCCTCCGACTTCGGCTCAGGTCAGATCTCACATTCGTGGGTTCAAGCCCCATGTCAGGCTCTGTGCTGACAGCTAGGTCAGAGCTTGGAGCCTGCTTCCGGTTCTGTGTCTCCTTCTCTCTCTGCCCCTCCCCCCTCTCATGCTCTGTCTCTCTCTGTATCAAAAATAAATAAAACATAAAAAAAAAACTGTTTAAAAAAATATATAAATCTCAGTACGAACAGCAAACTTTGGCATCTTCCCATGCCCTGACAGCCCTGAAAACTAACAGCCCACAGTCACAGGAAAAACCAGCAAACCTGGCAGCCACTATAGAGGTGGTAGAATGGGGGTGACTGGTAGGACACATTAAAAACAATGCCCATAATCCACCTGTGTCTACAAGAAACACAGTTCAGGGGCACCTGGGTGGCTCAGTCAGTTGAGTATCCAACTTCGGCTCAGGTCATGATCTCATGTTTCGCGGGTTCAAGCCCTGCATCGGGCTCTGTGCTGACAGCTAGCTCAGAGCCCGGGGCCTGTCTTCAGATTCTGTGCCTCTGTTTCTCTCTGACCCTCCCCTGCTCACACGGTCTCTCTCTCTCTCTCTCTCTCTCTCTCTCTCTCTCTCTCTCAAAAATAAAAAAAAAATTTAAAAAACATTAAAAAAAAAACCAGAGTTCAGACTCAAGGACACAAATAGGTTGAATGTAAAAGAATTAAACAGATAACACCATGCAAACAGTATTCAAAAGAGAGCTGGAATGGTTATACCACTATCAGACAAAATAGACTTTAAAACAAAACTTGTTAGTAGAAATAAAAAAGGATGTTCTATAATGATGAAAGGGTCAATCCACCAAGAAGATGTAATAGTTATAAACATATATATATATATATATATATATATATACCTTACAAAAGAACTCCAAAATACGTGAAGCAAAAATAAATTCCAAATGAATAAAAGCTATGAATGTAAAAGATGAGAGGCTCCTGGGTGGCTCAGTTGGTTAAGCGTCTGACTTTGGCTCAGGTCATGATCTCACAGTCAGTGGGTTCAAGCCCCGCATTGGGCTCTGTGCTGACAGCTTGGAGCCTGGAGCCTTCTTCTGAATCTGTGTCTCCCTTTTTTTCTCTGCCCCTCCCCCCTCATGCTCTGTCTCTCAAAAATAAATAAATGTTAAAAAATAAATATATAAATAAATAAATAATTGAAATAATTTACTAGAAGATAGGAGAATATTTTCACAATCATTGGAGGGCAGAAATTTCTTAAGCAACAGAAGAAAAAAATAGATGAATCATTAGAAAAGGAAATAAAACCTAGGACTGGACAAAAGACATAAATAGGCTCTATACAAGTATAGAGAAAATTCAAATGGCTGACACTTCAGTAGTGGTCCTAGAAATACAAGATACCATCTTTTACTCTCAGGCTGGCCTTAAAAAAAGGACCTGTAGTATCCACTACTGATAAGGTAATATATACCATATATACCATTTATGTATCATTGGTGGGATATCATGACATCATTTATAATGAACATTAATTTTGATTTTTTCCCCCATAATCCATATCATTTTTTTTCTGGCTTTTCCCCCCTAGATTACCGCTATTATCAACCCTATGAATTTCTCATTTTCATCAATAAAACAGAATATAAAGAGACTATATTTGTCCCACTATCATTTTATGGAAATTTTAAACATACAAATGTTGACAGAATTGCAAAGAGCACACCTGCATATATAATAACCTTCACTTTGATTCTACAATTAACATTTTGTTATATTTGTGTATATGTATATATATATATGCCATATAGCTGTTCATGTACCCATGCCTTGAAGATGCTATTCTTAATTCCTTTTATCTTTTTCCATAGCAAGGTAATGTTTAAACATCCATAGTGATCAAAGCTGGCAAGAAAATAAACAACTTTTACCTTGTTAATAACTCCCATTATCCTCTTCATCACCTACATTTCAAGACAAATAGTTTCTCCAAATAAATAGGTTAGGGACAAATCTAACTCTTCATATGTCTATCAACTAAATTTCCTATTATTCTATTATCTCCTTTCATACTGCAAGATTTCCTGCCTTTGAGGAATATCCTGAATGCAAGAAAAGTACTGCAAATTATCAGCTTAACAATAGTTCTTTTTTAGTATTTACTTATTTATTGAGAGAGAGAGGGAGAGGGGAAGAGGGAGAGGGAGGGAGGGAGAGGAGAGAGGGGAAGAGAGAGAGCGCGAGAGAGAAAGCAAGTAGGAGCGTAAATGAGGAAGGGGGAGAGAGAGGGAGAGAGAGAATCCCAAGCAGGTCCCACACTCAGTGGAGAGCCCAACATAGGGCTCGATCTCACAACTGTGAGATAATGACCTCAGCCAAAATCAAGAGTTGTATGCTTAACTCACTGAGCTACCCAGATGCCCCTTAACAAAAGTTCTTATGTGTAGGAATCTCTTTTTTTCCTTACCTACATCACTGTGTAGGTGATGCCTATCTCACCATTTACGTTTCCCATAAAGACCACAATTCTTAGGAAAGACCAGACTCCTCCTATACCACCAAATGAACACTATTTAAGAAGGAAAATCTCTATGTCCAATTAGAATTTGTTTCTTCACATGTAGTCTAAAAAATATAATGAATAAAATATCTGTTTCAATATTTAATTCTACCTATTTTAATAGAGATCTCTGTAATTAAAGTAAAATATATATAAAATAAATTTTAATAAGGATTAATTTTTTTTGAGAAAGAGAGAGAGACAGAGAGAGAGAGGCAGGCAGAGACAGAGAGGGAGAATCCAAAGCAGGCTCCATGCTGTCAGCAGAGCCCAATGTGGGGCTTGATCTCACAAACATCGAGATTTTTTCCCAAGCTGAAACCAAGAGTCATCCACTTAACTAACTAAGCCACCCAGGTACTTCAGGATTAATTAATTTTTAATTCTACATCCAATATCACTAATCTGATAAAGATATGGAACAGTGTCAGCACCCTGGAAGGTTTTCTTGCAACTCTTCCCAATCTATACTCAACTTGTAGGCCATTTAACAGCTTGGCCCTTCAAGTAAAACCATTCATCTCTCTTTTATCATTGCTCTTTTTTTAAACTCTATACAGATGGGCTGACTTCTTTTGCTCAAAATTATATCTGTGATATTCACATGTTATTGCATGTAACAGTAGCATATTCTTTTTCAGAGCCTTGCAATTGTCAATTATATGAATATATCATAATTTATTTATTCATTCTTCTATAGATGGATATTTGAGTAGTTTCCTTTCTTTTGCTATTAACAAAACTGCCAAGAACATTCTTGTGCTTATCTTTTTGTGGACATATGCCGTTAATTTAGAGATTTATACTTTACATAAATGCATGCAAATGGTTATAGCTCTGTGATTAATACACTATAAAAAAGTCTTGATACATTTTTTTTAGTGTTTCTTAGTATTATTCATTTTAGGCCCTAACCCTCTAGATCACTGCTAATATGTTGTACTAAATACAGTATCAGTTCACGTGTAAATATTGGCATGATAGATGGTAATTATTAAAAAACCAAAATATAGAGGTGCCTGGATGGCTCAATTGGTTAAGCTTCCGACTTTGACTCAGTTCATGACCTCACAATTCATGAGTTCAAGCCCTGTGTTGGGCTCTAAGCTGACAGCTTAGAACCTAGAGCCTGCTTTGGATTCTGTGTCTCCCTCTTTCAATCTCTCTCTCTCTCTGTGTCTCTCTCTCTCTGCCCTTCTCCAATCACACTGTCTCTCTCAAAAATAAATAAACATTAATAAATAAATAAATAAGCCAACATATAGCCAACCCATATTTTCCGATGGCCTGACTGTTCTGTACAGCAGAACACCTTACAATGTGGTAGAAAAGAGCTTTGCTGGCAAGAAGATTCCTGGCTCTTTGGACAAGTCAGTTAAGTTTTCTGCATTGTAACAGCTTCATCTCTAAAATGAAAGGGTAAAGCTAAATGGCCTCTTTTATCCTGTTTTAATAGCTATAGTTTTTTTAGGCCAGCCATGAAGCGGCTATTATTTATGGCAACTATCATGCCATGAGTCTCAGATTTTAGTCTTAGCGCTCTCCTAAAAGAGAAGAACAAAAAATAACAAATACCTATAATTAAAAGGTGGGAGACCATCTGCAAATCTTGAAGTTAGAGGATTTCCATCTTTATCATGGTAAAATGCAAATAGGCCAGCAGAGAAACCCTATAAAAAAGTTCAAAATGTCTCAGTGAAAAATATCAAGTCTGATTATATACATCATAACATGGTGCTATCAAAAGAGAACACACGTATAACCTCATACAAGTATCCAGCCAATACTTTTACTGAAATCTGACATATATTGGAATTGGACACAAATTAAGTATTCTATCTTAAGAATTTTAAATTTCAATTACTTCAAGTAATTGTAAGTAAAGAAATCCAAAGTAATAGTGACAACATTCCTTGGTCGCAGCATAAATAAGAAATTTGTTTAAGAATGTCTTTATCACAGTTGATCCTCTTCACATGAACTTATTACATAAACTCTACAATTGCATCCAGGGTATATTACCACTGAGAACAACTGACAATGCAGTTTAGGAGGTAGGCAATCAAGTGTGCTCCCTAAAAGCACTCAAAAATTTCAAAGTCTTTGATCTGAAAGAACACACTTAATATATATCTGTATTTAAAAAGACTGGAAATATGTGTGCATATGTGTGTGTGTGTGTGTGTACTACTTAGGAAAAAATAATGGAAACATATTAAGATGTTAGCTGTGGTTCTTCTGATGTTAGCATAATGTGTAAAATCATTCCTATTCCCCTAATTGTTTTATAATATGAATTTATTATGTTTATAGTCACAAGTTAAATACTACTTTTTTTCAGAACCACTAAACATTTCTTGAATGTTCAAGACACTTAAAAAAAGGAGTTAATAATTTTGTTAATAAATGCTGCTAAAGTATCATTATGTCTTGGGATTATCCAAATTACATGTGGATAACATTTCACTAATAAAAATGAATACTTTTTAAGTATACATGGCAAGACTGGAAATTTCCTACAATTATTTTATTCTTTACGATATATATAAATAAGTAAAACAATTCAACTTATAAAGCATTACCACATTCAAGAAGAAGGTATTGCTATTAATCATTCTAAATTACTGGATTAAATACTATTTCTAAGTCTTCAATTTTAATGAGCTAATGGATACTTTACATAAAGGTATTAAAATCCTATTCTCTATCCTTCCACTCCCAAAATAGATGAGAAAATAGGCAAAAAAAATTATTGCCATTTGATATCTACTTCATTAGTGAGATTTCCTTTCTTGCTGTTTTTCCTAATCTAATACCTAAAACATAACACTTTTGTGACTACTTCTTTATGTTTTGCACATTGAGAATATGCTATAGCTCATATCCAAATAACTAACAATCACAAATTATCACTTAATTAATCAATTTCTTTGGCAAATTTCTTTGCTTACACAACCGTGGCCTCTGTGTCATTCAAAGCTTGCCAAAATGATTAATGGAATCCAGATTATTCTTTTATTCCTGAATTTCTTCTTCTTTTTTAATCTCTGAAGATGCAAAGGATACTTAATTGAGTCAGCTAAGAAAATCGAAATCGCTTTCAATATACAATTCACTGAAATTTAAAAAGTTTAAAATAGTGTAATTTGCCTCATCCTTTATAATATTCTAAACACACATTTTTTTCCCACTCTATCAGCTTGAAAACTCTTCTAAGAACTCACATTTCAGAAGGCTTATTAGATATTCAAAGCATCATAGGTAAGTGTAATTGATAGCTACGAGTATATATAACTTTATAAGGAATCTGTGTTAAACATTTAATTCTTACCATCCTCCAGGATGGTTTCTGAGAGTTAATATTTAAAATTTCTTAGGTTTTACAGTTTTTAAAAGAATTCAAATATACAGAAAGTAAAAAAAAATACATAACAGAAACTTAGTATCCTATTTAAGGCTATTGAGGATGTTACTTTTACCATATTTTCTTCAAACTTTTAAGAAATAAAACACTGCAGGGTAAGTATTTCTGAAGCTCCATTACCTAATCCTTTCTCCTCCTTCTCTTCCCAGAGTCAACCACTACACCTTGAAGTCAATGTGCATAAGTTTCTTTTTTTTTTTAATTTTTATTTGAGAGAAGGGGGGAGGAGGGTGAAAGATGGAGGGGCAGAGAGAAAGGGAGAGAGAGAATCCCACTGTTAGTGTAGAGCCGAACATGGGGCTCAATCCTACGAACCGTGAGATCATGACTAGAGCTGAAATCAAGAGTCAGACACTTAACTGAGGCACTCAGGTGCCCCAATGTACATAACTTTCATGCATTCTTTTATAGTCAATGGTATCTAGCTTTAATTTGAGACCCCTTGACTGCTAAAGTAAGTCTGAATACATTCTCATACTGGTCTCAGTCAACTGTTTTTTTTTTTCTTTTGTAAATTGTCCTCATAACCTAATTTATCTCATGCCTAGGACCTCTGCATTCATGTTCATTTATATACCGCACTTAAAACTTGCTTTTTCTCTCTGGTTCTCTCAACATCAAGTATTTGTAGTTTTTAGATCTTACTTAGAATAAGCCTTGTTTCACTTCAATTAGCAGGTTCAGCTTACTTTTTTTTTTTACTAAGAGAAAAATAGATGATTCACTTTAGAATCTTCTTACTTGAAGGATATAAATGCTTTCTGGTTTACACTGGTGTTTCACTGAGTTATTTAATGTATTTACTGATTTAAAGACTGAAGCTTTCATGTCAAAGTTATACATGATAGCTCATTAAATAAGACTAATAAATAGGGGTGCCTGGGTGGCTCAGTTGATTAAGCATATGCCTCTTGATTTTGGCTCAAGTCATGATCTCATGGTTTGTGGGTTCAGGCCCCATGTTGGGCTCCACACTGACAGAGTGGAGCCTGCTTGGGATTTTCTTTCTCTCTGTACCCCTTCCCCACACGCCCACATGCTCTCTCTCAAATAAATAAATCTAAAAAAAAAGACTAATAGATAATGGCCACTAGTTTTATTATACCTCACTATGTATAGCATGGTGTGATAGCATATCTGTTTTGTCTTAATCTCTAAGAAAAAAAAATCCACTGTATTATGTACTACTATTTTCTTCATCTAGGTTTTACTGACATAAATCTAAGAATCCAAAATTTAACACATATGTCAAAATAATAGCATAATAAACAGAAAATTAAAGCATGAAGAAAAGAACAGTAATTAACAGCAAAATTTACCAAGGCATGAATAATCTCATGTTTTACTGTGGACAGCATCCCAGTAAACTCCTGAGGCTGGGTAGAGATCATATTTGGACACAGGTTAGCATATCCTGCTATTGGCCTGTTAAAATAGACATTGATTTTTTTATTACATTCCAGAAAATAGGTATTATGATATTTACTTACACTTTTTCTAAAAAAGAAACTGATCAAGGTCAGAAAAATCTTTGCTAGATATCAAATGTCATTTTTTACTAGAATATCTAACTCACTGTCTTACACTTTCAAGACATATACCTCTGTTTTCCGATGGTGTGGCTAATTAGCACCTGTCCTCACAAAAGTAAAGCTAAGGTACACTTAAGTGTGAATTTTTATAATATGTCAATATAAACCAAAAGTTAAGAATGGACTGAAAAACTTAAATTCTAACACATTTTACTTGCAAAATCCATATTTGACTTCAGCATTTTACTATATTTATAGGCAGGTATAGGTAGGTGGAGAGGAAAGCTACATACACAATAGGATAATAAGCAAATCATTCAGGTTGCTCATCCTTCTTATGCCCACCTTGCTATTCCCTTTCTCTGCCTGAATACTACCTTCATTCACATTCGTATTTTTTATCTTCCTATTATCTTCTTTCATATTATACACTTTCTAGAATCTACATAGTCCTATCACTTTCTGAGCCCCTGAGAGTCCAAGACCTGACCAGTACCCAATATAATTCAGTTAGTTACACCATGTACCTACCTGTCTTTCAAAACTGTGGCAGACAATAGTAAGAAATTCCGAAGTCCTTTCTCCCACCACTACCTCAAACTTTTACCACAGAAATACCAAAACCTCACCAAAATGTAATCATCTATACAAAAGAATATTTGCCTTGTTTAAGTAAAAAACATATGGTATACTTTGTTGATACTTGAAAACAACAGACTTACACTCAGAAAAAGTATGAATATAATTCACTTATCAAACTATTGCCACAGTGACCTCTAAAATATAAAATGGATGCCGCTATCAGGCTTAAAATGCATCAGGGACTTCCTATAGCATTTACAATAAAATATCCCGGTCTGCCTCTCCAATTCTCCTTTAGTTCTCATCTTCAAAAATAGTGTCCACTGAAGTGACTTCTAGTAGCAACAGGCACACATGGATTTTTCTTAACGTAAGTCCTCCTTAAGCCCTTTATCTGGCTGAAGCCTATCATTGTTCAGGTTATCTAAAGTTTCACGCTTTCAAAGAGGCCATCTTTGCCCTATTAATCTAAATTATGTTTCCCCCTTTGTTTTCTTTTATACTATCACACCCGTTTTTCCCCCCTATAAACTATTTATCCCATTTTGAAATCACATTTATTTGTGAGCATATTTAATGTTAGTCTGCCTCTGTAATTCCTATGTTCCACGAGGCAGGTACATGTGTCTATTTTGTTCACTTAGTCTGCAAAGACCATATTAGGCATTCAAATATTCTTTGAATGAATTAATATGGCAGTTTTAAAGAAATGTTTCTCTTTCATCAAAAAGACTAAGAAAGAACAATTGCAGATACTGCTTTTGTCCAACATCAACATTCTCCTCATAGAAACCAATTCTTGGGGCGCCTGGGTGGCTCAGTTGGTTAAGCCTCCGACTTCGGCTCAGGTCAGATCTCACGTTCGTGGGTTCGAGCCCCATGTCAGGCTCTGTGCTGACAGCTAGCTCAGAGCCTGGAGCCTGCTTCTGGTTCTGTGTCTCCCTCTCTCTGACCCTCCCCCTCTCATGCTCTGTCTCTTCTGTATCAAAAATAAATAAAATATTTAAAAAAAATTAAAAAAACAAAAAACCAATTCTTTTTCCAGATATGAGAAGACATATATGAGTAGCTTCATATTCACTGATACAAAGAACATTTACTGTTTTAGTTACACATTTATATCAAATGTGAACCAAAAGCTTGATTTAAAGAACCAAGTGATTTAAACAAACATAAGAGCAGTGCAAAGAAACTGAAATATGAAACCAGGTTATGGGATTCTCATCTATGTGAAGACTCCTGTGCTGAATTCTCTCACCAAAAGACAACTAGATACTTTAGGTGTTTTCAACATTGTCAGATGCTGAAAGGAGTTGAGCCACTCTAGACACATCTCAACCTGGGATTGTATATTCCTGCCCTTATTTTCCCAAGGAAGCCCTCTCTTCCTAATACATAAGGTTCACTTTAATGTGTCTTTTAAGAAAAGTAGTAAAAGCTCATTGTAAAAAGTTATATATCCAAATAACACAGAAATGTACAAAGAAAAACATGAAATTTTTTGTTTACAACCTACCCCCACTAAATTCCACTATCAGAGATAACTACTACTAACAATTTGCCCAGGACTGAGGGGTTTCCCAGAATTTTCAGTGCCAAAACAGCAAAGTCTTGGCCAAGTTGGGATGGTTGGTAATTCAACTTATTTCTGACTTTTTCCTTAGTGCATTCAAGTGTGCCATATATATATATATACACACACACACACACACACACACATATACATATATATATGCACATATATATACACATACATACATACATATAGCTTAAAACAAATATGTAATCATATGTATACTGTTTAACAATGTTCTTTGAAACTCAACAGTATTTTGAAAATAAGATTGTGTGTGTGAGCACAATCCATATAGCTTAGTTCAAATTAATATAATCATGATTTTGCAGCACTACCATTATGAAGTCTCATTTCACAAAGACATCTATGTTAAGAAAGTATCTCATTTTATGAAGTAACTTATCATTCACTTAGCACTTCAAAATACCACATGTCCTGAGACATACTGAGACATGATTAATTATAAAATATCATAAATTTAATTATACCTTCTCAGGAAAAAATACATGTATTTTTGTAAACAATGTAATGTGTACATATATATACACACATATATACACGTAGAGATTTGCATATATATTTATGCACAAACATATAGCACTTCACTCAACCAGTTGACGCTAAGCTTTCCCAACACTTAGAAGCTTATGCTATTTTAGTAGATTTCAGATCATCAGTTACATAGCATCATGGTAATAGGCTGTTCTTCATAATCCATGATGCTGATTTTGACCTCATTACCACCTTCAGGACTGACAGTATAATTCTGAAACATATATCAGTGTTTCCTTTGTATTGCCTACTTGGTTCAACTAATAATTTCATTTTTTTCCTTAAATATATACACATTAACAGAAGCCAAACAGTTCTTTAAAGTCAGCTAGCCTTGACAGTAGATGAACTTTCAAGACCTCATCAATGGTCCTTATGTACATTAATTCTTGTAGATTTGAGAATTTTATCATCTATTCTGAGAAGGGACAATTTCTACTGCCTTTGATTTGTCTGGAGTGTGACAGGCAATCTCCTACATATATAATAACATTTCATTTCAAGCCTGCCTCACTAGAAAAATTTTTTAAAATATTTTGTAAACAAATAAGAGACCTCTAAATTTCTTAAGTGATATTTTATGTAAGTGAAGGACATTGCAAATAATATGACAATTAGATAAAAGTTATTTTAGCACAGAAGTCCTGAAATTAAATTTCAATTTGTTTCCTTAGAGAGTTATTTACTTTCAAAGAAAAATCTCTGGACAATACTTTTTCTTTAGAGTTGGTACTGACATTACTATATGAAATAAACAGTTCTATTACCTGACATTTTCTCCTCACCTCCTCATCTAAGCACTGTACAGTTTTCTACTATTGGAGGCAATCTGGAAAATTCAAACATCTTGTACTCTTAACACTTAGAACCTATTTTAAAAATTTCCATAATTAGATCTGGGAAAATAAGTCTCAGGGGAAAGTTTACCTGTCCATTTTTGCTTCCTGCTGACAATAGGCTGCATAAGAGATGATGTTTTCACGGTTGCACCTCTCGGTGGCCAGAGCACCAACATACAGAACAAAATCTGCATCCCGGATGCCCTCTTGGTCTTGCACACCCACTGATAAACAGGACCACTTACCCCCACGGCAGACTCTGCATCTCTGCACCCATGGTGAGCAAAAGAAAATCAGACCAGAGACAAAATTAGCTGTAGGGACTTTAATGTATAGTGAATCCAGACTCTAAATTCTTATGATTTAACTTTTATTTATTAACCTTCAACTTTTGCCAAAATCCATTCTTTTCTCCACTCAGTTCCTATCTCTAATTTTGAATTCACTAAAATTTCTACTTTATGTAAAATGATTACAATCTACATATAATAAACATAATCTAATCTATAATCTTAATCAAACCAATTGTTATTTATAAAGGGCAGCCAACCAGGACACAAGAGAAAAAGTTTTAAAATTCGAAACTAAGTGGCAATTACAATGAACTTCCTTGTACTTTTTTTTTTTGCAACCTCCTGTAAATCTATAGTTATTTTTAAATTAACTATTAAAAACATTTTATGTATGGAAATATATTTTCTGTTATAAAGTAATTCATGTATCTAGTTAAAAATTTATACAATACAAACATAAAAAGTTAGTCACCTTTACCTTTTAAAGATGAGTTTAAAGGTAAAGTCACCTCAACATTACCTTTACTTCTAGTTTTCTAATCCATTCTTTGCCCTTGTAACATCTGCTTTTTAGAGAACTTCTCTCAAAATTCTAAACAATTATAATCTCCAAATTTATAAATTTAAAAAATCAGTAAATTGTGAATTATTTTTTTAGGTATAAGTGATGCTTATAAAGAAAAAAGAAATCCTCATTTTATTACATTGTCTACTCTTGTTTCTCTAACACATGTATTTATAATTTTAAGTTCAATTACTTTAACTTATTAAAGTTGATGTTACATAAAGTTGTGATTTTTTTTTAGGGGCACCTGGATGTCACAATCAGTTAAGCATCTGACTTAAGGCCAGGTCATGATCTCAGGGTTCATGAGTTTGAGCCTTATACTGGGCTCTCTGCTGTTAGAACAGAGCCTGCTTCAGATCCTGTCTCCCTCTCTCTCTGCCCCTTTCCCACCTAATGTCAGGAAAATAAACAAACTTAAAAAAATTCTTTAAAAACAAAAAGTTGTAATTTTCAAGCATTCTTTTCCATGATCGCTCATGTATTAAAAAAAAAAAATCAGGCTCTCCCCACACACTCTGAAGAAGATTAGTAGCAGAATTTGGAAAAGCCCAGAGAATTAAAAACAAACAAAAATGCTTTAGAAAAAAAAAGCAAAGAAATGTGTCTTAAAATGTCTACAAAATGTCTCTAAATTTCTTAGGGAAAAAGTTGGATATGTAATTAAGAAGTTGTTTTAATTTTCAAACATGTCCCTAAAACATCTCAAGAAATTTGAGAAAAGAAATGAAAGCTGAATAAGTTAGTTGCATTAGTGCCAATATATAGGGGTCCAAAAGGCTTACCAAGTATAAAATAACTTAATAAAAAATTACAAAGTAAACTTCATCTAAACATATGCTTAATTTTGGTTACTAGGTAAATGTTCAGTAATATATTCATTTTCTGGAAGTAGCTAGAGAACACAGTTCAATAGAGAAAAACAGCTATGGTAATAATCCTATTTTCATACTAATTTAAAAAAAATTTTTTCGGGGCACCTGGGTGCCTCAGTCGGTTAAGCGTCCGGCTTTGGCTCAGGTCATGATCTCATGTTTCGTGGATTCGAGCCCCATGTCAGGCTCTGTACTGACAGCTAGTTCAGAGCCTGGAGCCTGTTTTCAAATTCTGTGTCTCCCTCTCTCTCTCTGCCCCTCCTCTGTTCGTGCTGTCTCTTTCCGTCTCTCAAAAATAAATTAAAAAAAAAACATTAAAAAAATTAAAAAAAATTTTTTTTCAACATTTATTTTTGAGAGACGAAAAGACAGCTGTGAATTGGGAAGGGGTAGAGAGAGAGAGAGGGAGACACAAAATCTGAAGCAGCCTATCAGGTTCTGAGCTGTCAACAGAGGCTTGAACTCACAAACTATGAGATCATGACTTGAGCCAAAGTTGGATGCTTAACTGACTGAGCCACCCAGGCACTCCAATAATATTTTCAAATGTGTATGTATAATAAATTGGTTTTCTGGTATACACATTTGAAATTTTATCTTTATCCTGATAAGTAATATGTTTAATATCAAAAATCAGAACATTACAAATATACATAATTCACCAAAGAAAAGCCCCAAACAATCCAACTCATTAAGAAAACCATTAATATTTTAGTACATCTCCAGATTCTTTAGTATGTGTATATCTCTAGATTCTTTCATAATTTTTATCATATATGTGCATATACTTTGTTTTTAATGTTTTTATTTCAGTTTTACTGAGTTAAATTGACTATAACTCTTAAATAAAATAGGCTAACTACACATACTGATCTATAACATTTATTTTCCATTTAAGAGCGTTAAGTATCTTTCCAAGTCTGTAGAGATCTACTTCATTCTTTAACAACTGCACACTATTCCATTATGGGGTTATACCATAATTTAATACCAATTTAGGCATATTTATAATTTTTCAAAGAATATCTTTGAACATACATTGCACACAGTTATAAGTATTTTTATGGAATACGTTTCTAAATTGGGTTGAAGCATATCACATGTATTTTTTATTTTAAGAGATAATGTCAAATTGCCCTGCAAAAGTACTAAGGTATATACCTCCTAGAAGGTATTTTGGAAGACAGGGGTACCTGAGTGGCTCAGTCAGTTAAGCACCCAACTCTTGGTTTCAACTCAGGTCATAATCTCATGGTTCATGGGTTTGAGCCCCACATGGGGCTCTGCACTGACAGTGTGAAACCTGCTTGAGATTGTTTCTCTATCCTATCTATGCTCCTCCCATGCTCAAACTCTGTCTCTCAAAAGAAATCAACTTTAAAAAAAAGGTATTTTGGAAGACAAAGTTCTAAGCTGAAATGATTCAGCAGTCCCAGATATAAGATAAATTGAAAAAAGAAAAAGAAAAGTAAAGAATATATTAGCAAATTCATTAAAGAAAAAAATCAGCTAATTAAGATTACTTTTGGTAATAAAGAATAAAGCTTCCAAACTTAAATCTATAAATACTTCTTGGTGACACAGATTCAAAATCTCATTTCTCAGTTCATCCTAAAGAATAAAAACATTGCTAAGAGTAGGTTTAATTACCTGGAGGTGTTCCTCAGGCACTATAACTGGGCCACATTTTGTATGCTCCGCAAATTCCCCAGTACAGTATCTGTGGGGATCATTTTCCTTCTGGTGTTGGTTTGTTGCACGTTGTCTTCAGTTCATTTGTACATCAAAATTTAATTACAAAAAATAAAAGGAAAAGAAAATCAAAAAGATAGTTCACAGCAGTCAAAAACATTGTAAAAAACCAAGTAGCTGCTATATTACTTTATTAATAATGATTACTATTTTAGTTAGAAAAGTGGACTAAGAAAGAATTTGGGTTCCATGGGAATCCTCCTAGCCTGGGTTTTCAGACCCCCAAATACTTCATAAGCCAATACTGTAGATATATGAGGGAGGAATAATAAATAAACTTAAAAGAAAAATCAGGGAAAACATGATTACCTAACAGGTGCTTTATTATTCCTTTTAAATACCTTGCAGTTTGGTCTCTAAGGACAAACATAATAAAATATTCTAGTATGAGTTTCATAATGAGTGCCATACTGGTAGAAGGGGGAGGTCAGAGTACTGCACAACTGAAGAAAATGACCTGTATTTAATGTGACATACCTGCTAAGTAAGATAGTTCCCGCAGGTCTACGAACCTGAAAAGTCTTCTCTAAATAAGAAATAGCTTGTGGAAAAAGTTTGTTCTAAATAAAAGTTGGGAAAAAAGAATAATAGTTAAAGGACAAATTATATTTAAAATAAGTAAGCACAGGATATTAATGACTCAGACAAAAAAAAAGGGAAAAACCTTACAATTCTGGAATGCAGACATTAGTCAAAGGTTGTGTGGCAAGGGGCAGGGGAGAGAATGAGTCTAGGAGCAAAGGAATTTACTTATTTTCTAATTGAGTTTGGGGAAAGAACACTAAGTAAAAAATACTTTCCCTATCTCTACTTAAATAGAATATTAGAAAATATAAATCTCAATTATTAATCTAAATGACTTCAAATCTGAGACTGATTAGGTGATTCCAACAGTAGGGAATTTATGTTAGGAAAATCTTATGTTTAGAAGAACAATTTTAATCTCACCAATTTCTGTGGCCCACATGGAACTGGCTTAATGTGTATGCATGACTCTGTAACAGTTAAGAAACTGTTGAGGTTTGCACCCCTATAAACAACTTTGGCATATGATATAATCAGATAAATCCATTTTCAGGAGAATGAGTATTTCCACCAAAAAAATGGTGTTCTCAATGGATTAAAAAAATTTTTTTCCAACCTATGCTCAGCATGTTCTCATCCCAAAACATAAGAGAACAGTTAAGAAAACAAGAAGACTGACTTATTATCGAATTATAAAATGAAACGACTAATTCAGCATCAAATAAGGACAAAGCTCTGATGAAGGGCACCTGAGTGGCTCAGCTGGTTAAGCATCTGACTTCAGCTCAGGTCATGTTCCCACAGTTGGTGAGTTTGAACCCTGCGTTGGGCTCTGCACTGACAACTTACAGCCTGGAGCCTGCCTCAGTTCCTGTGTCTCCCTCTCTCTCTTTCCCCCCGCTCCCCTGCTCATGCTTTGTCACTCTCTTTCAAAAATAAGTAAAACATTTAAAAAATGAAAAAAAAGCTTTGATGAGTGCATCACAAAGATGCCTTTGAAGAAAATGATAAATACATTCATTACCAACACTTTTTATTCATTCATTCACAAAACAGAAACATATATTTTTGAAGTACAATTTACATAAAATATAATGCACCCATTTTAAGTATCAAATTCAAGCCATGAGTATTTATTACATACCTTTACAAGGTGTCTTTTCTCAGGGAGCAATCTGAAAATGAGGACATAAAACATTAAGAATTGCCATGCGAGGGCACAGCACTGTCTCATTTGTTTTTGTTTGTTTGTTTGTTTGTTTCATTTGTTTAGAATATATCTGGCAGGAGCCCCAAGGAATGCTTTGTGGAAGGATCTAGTATCAGTCCCCCCAAAATCTCAATTTACCTCAGTAAGCATTTGGGTTAACTTTGTACCAAAACACAACACTAGACATGATCATGTTATCTCATTCATTTGGGAAATTAAGGATAAGGAAAGACATCAATTACTCCTAATAGCTCCTCATACACTATTACAGATTCAAAACTTATCTGTTTTCTGAACTTCTCTTACACTAGATGAAAACTTACACTATCATTCCTCTGGCTAATAATTTTGTAAATGTTTTTACTGCATATATCAGTTCTTCCTTTCATTTTTCCTCCAAGTACTCATTGAGGAGGTGCCTTTTTTAAAAAATTAATTTATTTTTAATTTACATCCAAATTAATTAGTATATAGTGAAACAATGATTTTAGGAGTTTACCCCATCCCCCCTTCCTCAACCCCTCCAGCAATCCTGTTTGTTCTCTATATCTAAGAGTCTCTTACGTTTTGTCCCCCTCCCTGCTTTTATATTATTTTTACATCCCTTCCCTTATATTTATCTGTTTTGTATCTTAAAGTCCTCATATGAGTGAAGTCATATGATATTTGTCTTTCTCTGACTAATTTCACTTAGCATAATACCCTCTAGTTCCATACATGTAGTTGCAAATGGCAAGATTTCATTCTTTTTGATTGCCATATATATTTATACACATACACACACACATATTACATTTTCTTCATCCATTCATCTGTTGATGGACATTTGGGCTCTTTCCATACTTTGGCTATTGTCGATAGCACCGCTATAAACATTGGGGTGCATGTGCCTCTTCAAAACAGCACACCTGAATCCCTTGGATAGATACCTAGTAGTGCAATTGCTGAGTTGCAGGGTAGTTCTGTTTTTAATTTTTTGAGGAAGAGGAAGTGCGCTCTAGATGTGTTACTGACCACATCGAAGTAGATCTATAATTTGTTCTGTTTAAATTATTCATAATGCATAGATTTTAATCACATTCCATGGCCTTTATCTTTTCAGACTAAAAAGTATTTTTAGCTTAATTCCATCTTGAAGGTACATTAGCTCATAGCTCCATCTACGGATCTTCAGGAAATGTATGAAAATATCTTTAATAGTTTGATTCTTAATTTTATTTACTTATTTTTAAAGATTTAAATATTTTTTTAATTTTTTAAATTTATTTTTTGAGAAACAGAGAGAGACAGTGCAAGCAGGGGAGGGTCAGACAGAGAGGGAGATACAGAATCTGAAGCAGGCTCCAGGCTCTGAGCTAGCTCTCAGGACAGAGCCCGACGCAGAGCTTGAACCCACGAACCGTGAGATCGTGACCTGAGGTGAAGCCAGAAGCTTAACCAACTGAGCCACCCAGGCACCCCTGATTCTTAATTTTAAAAAGACAAAATAATGGCATACTTACTCGTCAATACTTTTATCATAGACAGTCTTGATTCTTAAATGTTCATCAAGATCTCTTTTTACAACATGATTTGCCTTAAGATGAACCTTATTTATGACCTGAAAAAAGAACATATTTGAAAAAATTTTTAAAGGGATTGTATAGTCAATTGAGATTTTCACTTAAAATTAATGAATTAAATTTCACGTGTAATATCCAGAAAAAAATAAAAGAACTAAATAAACAAAGAGATATTTTATGTTCGTGGATAGGAAGAATCAATGTCAGGAGGTCAGTTCTTCCCAACTTGATCTATAGATTCAATGTAATCCAAATCAGAATCTTAGCAAGTTATGTTGTGGAAAGCAACAATCTCATTTTAAAGTTTATATGGAAAAGCGGGGCACCTGGGTGGCTCAGTTGGTTAAGCCTCCGACTTCGGCTCAGGTCAGATCTCACGCTAGTGGGTTCGAGCCCCGCGTCAGGCTCTGTGCTGACAGCTAGCTCAGAGCCTGAAGCCTGCTTCTGGTTCTGTGTCTCCTTCTCTCTCTGCCCCTTCCCCCTCTCATACTCTGTCTGTCTCTATATCAAAAATAAATAAAACATTAAAAAAAAAAACAAAAAAAAATAAAGTTTATATGGAAAAGCATAAGACCCAGAACAAACAACACAATGTTGAAGGAAAAGAACAAAGTTGGAAGACTGATACTATCTGACTTAAAGATTTATTATAAAGCTGCAGTAATCAAGACGTATGGTACTGACAAAAGGGAAGGCAAATATTTACTGTAACATTATTTAATATAGTTAAGATATGGCACACTGGCACAGGAGCAGGCCGAGACCGGTCAGTGGGCCACAGAGGGAGCATGGCACTCTTGGCAGTGTACTTGGTGTAACTGCTCCTGGCCAGGGACTTAGCCTCTCTGGACTCTTTTGAACTCTTGAGTCTTGCCAACCTTCAGAATTCAGAACACCAAACTGCAATCAGAACAAATTACCAGGATGTCCCAGAGACTTTAGCCCTGTGTGTGGAAGTAACATGCCCACTCATCCCAAAGAGTGTAGTCTGTGCATGAAAATCAGGGAAGATGGTCATGATAATGAAATAATCCAGAGTGGACCATGTTGATGGAGCAGTTTATATAAGAGAACTTGAAGAAACCACCTTCAAGAGTATGCTAGATGAATTCTATTTTTCCTTTTTCACTTTCCTATGTCCCTTTGCATGAGATTTATGAGCCTGAATTTTCTGAGAGGAGACGTGGAAGTCAGCTATGTGCAGTATCTGATAATTAAAGCAAACAAAGAAATCAGTGTTTCTTGCCTTTGCCCCTTGAGTTACGCTTATTGTCCAGGTGATTTGTGTATTGCTTTATTTAACCGGAATAAAATCAGCATTGTATTCAAGTAAAAAAAAACCCCAATATATGGAAGCAGCCCAAGTGCCCACCCATAGATGAATGGATAAATAAGATGTGGTATTACACAATGAAATATTATTCAGTCATAAAAAAGGGAATGAAATCCTGCCATGCCATTCATGACAACATGGAGAGACCTAGCGGGTATTATGCTAAGTAAATTAGACAGAGAAAGACAACATGATTTTACTTATATGTGTAATCTAAAAAAAAACAAACAAAAAACAAAACCAGACTCATAAATACAGAGAACTGATAGTTGCAGAGAGGAAGATGGGCAAAATAGGTGAAGGGGATAAAGAGATACAAAGTTCCAGTTACAAAATATACAAGTCACAGGAATGAAAAGCACAGCACAGGGAATATAGTCAATAATATCGTAACACCATTGTATAGTGACAGATGGTAACTACACTTATTCTGGTGAGCATTTTGTAATGTATATAATTGTCAAGTCCCTATGTTGTACATCCAAAACTAATATTATACATCACTTGTTTTTGAATTAAAATTAAAAAAAAAATAGACCAGGAGATCAATGGAACAGAAAAGAGAGCCCACAAATAGGCCTACATAAATAGACCCAACTGATCTTTGACAAAGGAGCAAAGGTGATACAATGGAGCAAAGACAATCTTTTCAACAACTGGTACTGAACAACTAGACATCCACATGAAAAAAAAGAATCTGGGGGACCTGGATGACTCAGTTGTTAAGTGTCCAACTCTTGATTTCAGTTCAGGTCATGACCTCCTGGTTGGTGAGATCCAGCCCTGCATCAGGCTACATGCGGACAGTACAGAGTATGCTTGGGATTCTCACTCTCCCTCTGTCTCTGCTCCTCCCCTACACATGCAATGCACTTTCTCTCTCTCAAAAATAAAATTTTTTAAAAAACTAAGAAAAAAAAAAGAATCTAGAGACAGACCTTATATCCTTCACAGAAATTAATTCAAGATGAATTAGACACTTAAATGTAACATGCAAAACTATAGGGGTGCCTGGCTGGTTCAGTTGGTGGAGCATATGACTCGATCTCAGGGTTTTAAGTTCAAGTCCCATGACGGACACAGAGATTTCTTAAAAATAAAATCTTGGGGGCGCCTGGGTGGCTCAGTCGGTTAAGCACAAGACCTTGGCTCAGGTCATGATCTCACGGTTAGTGGGTTTGCGCCTGGAGTTGGGTTCTGTGCTGACAGCTAGCTCAGAGCCTGGAGCCTGTCTTCAGATCTTGTGACTCCTTCTCTCTCTGACCCTCCCCTGCTCATACTGTCTCTCTCTCTCTCTCAAAAATAAATAAAAACATTTAAATAAATAAATAAATAAAATCTTTATTGGGGCGCCTGGGTGGCTCAGTGGGTTGGGGGTCTGACTTCAGCTGAGGTCATGATCTCGCGAGTCCATGACTTCGAGCCCCGCATCGGGCTCTGTGCTGACAGCTCTGAGCCTGGAGCCTGTTTTAGATTCTGTGCCTCCCTCGCTCTCTGCCCCTCCCACACTCACACTCTGTCTCTCTCAAAAATAAATAAATAAATAAAATCTTTATTAAAATATAAAATGCAAAACAATAAAACTCTTAGAAGATATCAAAAGTAAAAACCTAGATGACCTTGGGTTTGGCAATGGCTTTAAAAAATTTTTTTTTAATGTTTGTTTATTTTTGAGACAGAAACAGACAGAGTGTGAACAGGGAGGGGCAGAGAGAGGGGGAGACATAGAATCTGAAGCAGGCTCCAGGCTCCGAGCTGTCAGCACAGAGCCTGACAGCGGGGCTCAAACCCACGAACTGTGAGATCATGACCTGAGCCGAAGTTGGACACTTAACGGACTGAGCCACCCAGGCACCCTGGCAATGGCTTTTTAGATACAACACTAAAGGACTGATCCAAGAAATAAATAACTCATATATTCAACTTTATTAAAATTAAAAACTTATACTCTATTAAAGATAACATAAAGAGAATAAGAAACCAAGCCACAGATTGGGAGAAAATATTTGCAAAAAACACATCTGATAAATGACTACTACATAAAATATACAAAGAAGTCTCAAACTCAATATTAAGAAAATGAACAGCTCAATTAAAAAATGGGCAAAAGAGTGTCTGGCCAACTCAGTAAGTAGAGCAGAGCCCATGACTCTTGACCTCAGGGTCATGAGTTTCAGCCCCACACTGGGCATAGAGATTACTTAAGAAAAATATGCAAAAAATCTGAACAGACACTTGAGAAAAGATAAACAGATGGCAAACATGCATATGAAAAGATGCTCCATATTATGTCATCTGGGAAATGCAATTTAAAACAACAATGAAATACTACTGCACATCGTAGAACGACCACAGAACAACCTCAAATGCTGACAAGGAAGTGGAGCAATAGGATCTCTCTCATCCTTTATTGGTAGGAATGCAAAGTGGTATAGCCAATTTATAAGACAGTTTGGCAGTTTCTTATAAAACGAAACACTCTTACCATTACAACTGAGCAACTGAGCTCTTTGGTATTTATTCAAATGAGGTAAAAATTATGTACAAAGATGTCTGTACACAGAAAACCTATACACAGATTCTTAAAAATATTTATTTTTGGGAGAGTACAAATGGGGAAGGTGCAGAGAGAGGGGACTAGAGGATCTGAAGCAGGCTCTGCGCTGACAGCAATAAGCCTGATGTGGGGCTCAAGCTCACAAACCACGAAATAATGACCTGAGTCAAAGTTGGATGCTCCACCAACTGAGCCACTCAGATGCCCCTGTACACAAATTCTCATAGCAGCTTTATTCATAACTGCTACAACTTAGAAGTAGCCAAAATGTCCCTCAGTATCCTAACAGATAAACTGGTACATCCAAATGATGGAATATTATTTAGAGCTAAAAAGATGAAATTTTAAGCTATGAAAAAACATGTAGAAACTTTAAATGCATAATACTAAGAGAAAGAAGTCAATCTGAAAAAGTGACATACTATATGATTCCAACTATATAACATTCTGGAAAAGGGAAACCTATGGACACAGTAAAAAGACTAGCATTTGCCAGAGGCTAAGAGTGGGAAAAGAGATGAATAGGTAAAGCACAGAGGATTTTCAGTGCAGTATAAATAACTGTACAATACTATAATAATAGGTACATTTTATTATACATTTGTTTAAATCCATGGAATGTACCCCATCAAGAGTGAATCAGGGGCGCCTGGGTGGCTCAGTCGGTTGAGCACCCGACTTTGGCTCAGGTCATGATCTCATAGTCCAAGGGTTCAAGCTCCTCATCGGGCTCTGTGCTGACAGCTCAGAGCCTGAGGCCTGTTTCAGACTCTGTCTCCCTCTCTCTCTCTCTCCCTCTCCCGGTCGCTGTCTGCCTCTCAAAAATAAAATAAAGACATTAAAAAAAAAAAAAAGACTGAATCATAATGTGAACTATGAATTCTCAGTGATGTGCCAATATAGGTTCATCAACTATAATAGAAGTACCACTCTAGTTAGGGATGTTGATAATGGGGGAGTCTATGCATGTGAGGGGGAACAGGTATTTATCTCTGTACCTTCTTATTCTGCATTAAAACAAAATCTGCTCTAAAAAGTAGTATTTAATTTAAAAAAAGAAAAAGGAAAAAAAAGGGAGACCACAGACAATGGAATAGTTAAATGCTAAAGAAATTCCATATCTAATGAGACTACCCTTCTCAAATAAAGAAGACATTTATTTCAGATAAATAAAAATTAAGAGAATTTACCTCCAGCACTATATTCATTTCCTGCACTACAGGAAATTCCAAAGGAAGTTCTTCACAGTCATGGAAATGACACTAGGTGGTATCTTGAATCTTTTATTAGTTCAGGGTGCTATAACAGAATACCATAAACTGGGTGGTATTATAAACATCGGAAATACATTTCTCAGTTTTGGAGACTAGTAAGTCCAAGATCAAAGTGTATAAAGATTAGGTATCTGGTGAGGGCCCCCTTCTTGTTTCATTAGGCCATATTCTTTCTGTATCCTTTGACACAAGGGGCAAAGGAGCTCTCTGGGGTCTCTTTCATAAGAGTATTAATTCCATTCATTATGACTTTGCTCCCATGACCTAATCACCTACCAAAGATCCCACTTCCAAATCATTATTTTAAGAGTTAGGATTTCAGTGTATAAATTTTGGAGGGGACACAAACATTGCATCTTTTGCTGGTCTGGGAAACCTGAATGGTAATCAGTTACCTACACTGGTATAAAATTTCCTCAAATGATAAGGTAGGCTTATTATGCTTGAAGTATTAATAGAAACAATATAGTTTATGCTGAACAGCTGTTTACTTCTCAGAGTCTGGAATTTTAGTGTCTAAAATTGTGCCTACATAACCAATCTCATATAAAACCACTGGACTCCTGGGGTCAGATGAACTTCCCTGTGAGACAACATTTTGTGTTTGTTACTACAAGGTACCACTAAAGGAACTAAGCATGTCCTATATGACTCCTTTAGGAGAGAACTCTTATAAGCTTGTGCCTGATTTCCTCCAGTCTTTGCTCCATGAGCCTTTTTGCTGATTATGCTTTGTTTGTATCCTTTCACTGTAATAAATCTCAGCTGTGAGTACAACTATATACTGAGTCCTGTGAGTCCTCTACCAAATCACTAAACCTTGAGGTGGTCTTAGAGACTCTCAACACAATTATACACATTATTTCTTTTCTTTTTATTTCTTTCAAGACATTAACTCCTTAAAGCTAAAATTATAAAATTTTAATTGGAATATTTATAATATATGTAAAGGTAATATATATTGCAACAATAGTAAAATGTTGGAATCTAACACAGAAAACAAATGAATAAACAAACCAAGAGCAGAATCAGACACAGAAATACAGAAAACAAACTGATGGTTGCCAGAGGGAAAGTGAGTGAAGGGATTGGCAATATAGGTGAAGGGGAGTGGAAGATACAGGTTTCCAGATATGGAATCTATAAGTCACAGGAATAAAAGGTACAGCATAGGAAATATAGTCAGTGGTATTCTAATAGTGTTGTATAGGGAAAGATGGTAGCCATGCTTGTGGTGAGCTTAGTATTAAGGTATAAATTTGTTGAATGACACCTGAAACTAATGTAACTTCATGTGTCCACTAGCTATACTTAAATTAAAAGTGGCTACCTGGCTGACTTAGTCGGTAGAACATGTGATTCTTTTTTTCTTTGTTTTTCTTTTAAATTTATTTTTAAATTTAAATCCAAGTTAGTTAACAGAGAGTTTAATAATGATTTAAGGGAGCATGCAATTCTTGACAATGGTGTTTTGAATTCAAGTCCCACATTGGGTATAGGGATTACTTAAAAATAAAAATCTTGGGGTGCTTGGGTGGCTCAGTCAGTTAAAGTGTCTGACTTCGGCTCAGGTTCTCACAGTTTGTGGTTTCAAGCCCTGCATCGGGCTCTGTGCTGAATGCTTGCTCAGAGCCTGGAGCCTGCTTCGGATTCTGTGTCTCCTTCTTTCTCTGCACCTCTCTCACTCATGCTCTTACTCTGTCTCTCAAAAATAAATAGGTGTAAAAAAATTTTTTAATAAAAATCTTTAAAAAAAATAGCAAATGACCAGGCTATAAATGAAACTAGTGTTGAAAAGTTCCAATATGAAACATGAATATTAACTTTAAGTAGATGTCATAAATACAAGATACATATTGTGATCATTAGCAGAAAAACTTAAAAATATATCGCATTTTATTATAGGTTAATTACAACTCAATTTAAAAAGTAAAACAAAGTAGGGCACCTGGATGGTTCAGTTGGTTGACCATCTGACTCTTGATTTCAGCTCAGGTCATGATCTCATGGGTTCATGGGATCGAACTCTGCATCAGCTCTGCACTGATAGCATGGAGCCTTCTTGGGATTCTCTCTCTCCCCACCCCGTTTCCCCACTCACGCACACTCTCTCTCTCCTCTTTTCCCACTCATGCGCACACTCTCTCTCTCTCAAAATAAATAAACATTAAAAAATAAAAAGTAAAGCAAAGAGATATAGCTAAAAAGTCAACAGAAGAATCAAAATAGAATACTAAAGGAAAAACAGAGGAAACAAAAAAGTGAAACAAAGAGAAAACAAACAGCTAAACTGCAGACCCAAATCCAACCATGTCAATAATCACATTAAATGTAAATATTCCCATTAAAAAGCAGAGATTGTCAGACTAAGTAACAGAGCTAGATCCAACTATTTGCTATTTGTAAGAAACCCATTTTAACTATAAAAACATAAAGGAGTTGAAAGTTTAAGAATGGGCAAAGGCATATTATGTAAACATTAATAAAAAGCCAGAGTGGCTATATTATTATTAGGCAAAGTATATTTCAAATGAGGTTTCCTTTTATTAATTTTTATACCATATGGAGATTACTGGAATGCTCTGATAGTGTAGAAACTCCTCCCCCTGTCTCCATATCTTACCCTATGCATCTCTTCCAACTAGTTGTTTTGAGTTATACTCTTTTTATAATAAACCAGTAATCCAGTAGTAAATTTTTTCTGAGTTCCGTGAGCAGCTCTCACAAATTAATCAACCCAAGGAGAGGGGTTTTGGAACCTCCAAACTATAGTCACTGGTCAAAAGCTCATATGACATACTGGACTTACGACTGGTGTCTGAAACGGTGGGTTGGGGGGTCAGTCTTATAAAATGGAACCCTTAACCTGTGGAATCTGATGCTATGGTAGGGTATGTAGTGTCAGAATTGAGTTTCAGCTTGTGTAGAAAGTTGCTTGGTAGTGTGTGGAAGAAACTCCACACAGTGGAACTAGTACCAGAAAGTTTTACATTTAAAAGATCAAAAGAAAACATTAAAAAAAACTTTATGTCCATAAACTTGCCAACTTCAATGGAATGAAATTCTTTGAAAGATGTAACTTAAACAACACATAATCAAGAAGAAACAACCTGAATAAATCATCATCTATTACAGAAAATAAGTTCATAGTTTACAACTCTCCAATAAAGAAAATTCCAGAGGTGCCTTGGTGGCTCAGTCAGTTAGGCATCTGACTTGATTTTGGCTCAGGTCATGATCTCAGGGTTCATGAGATCGAGGCCCATTTCAGGCTCTGCACTAATAAGGCAGAATCTGCTTGGGATTCTCTC
The DNA here is from genome assembly GCF_006229205.1 of Suricata suricatta. NCBI lineage: Eukaryota > Metazoa > Chordata > Mammalia > Carnivora > Herpestidae > Suricata > Suricata suricatta. The sequence goes on from NC_043704.1 coordinate 70,779,245, forward strand.
TCTCTACCCTTCCCTACTCTCTCTCTCTCTTAAAATAAATAAATAAACCCGAAAGAAAGAAGGAAAGAAAGAAAGAACCAAAGAAAGAAAAAAATAAAGAAAATTCCAAGGCTGAGATGGTTTCATTAGTGAATTCTATACATTTAAGGAAGAAACAATACTTGATTATATGCAAACTCTTCCTTAAAATAGAAGGGAAAGGAATATTTCCCAACTCATTCTATGATACCCACATTATCCTAATAGCAAACCCAACAAAGTTATTGAAGAATGCAACAAATTTATTGAAGAAAACAACCACAGAACTACAGACCAATACCCTTCATGAACATATATGCAAAATCATCAACAAATATCAGCAAGTCAAATCCAGCAAAATGTAACAAGGGAGATACACCGTAACCAACTGGAGTTTTAATCTCAGGTGTGCAATGCTAGTTTATCATTAAAAAATATATCAACCAATGTAATTCACATATCACTAAAGAAGAAAAGCTGCATGATTATATTAATTGATGTAGAAAAGACATTTAATAAAATTCAACATCCATCCATGATAAAAACTAGGAATAGAAGAAAATCTTCAAAACCTGCTAAAGCACATCTACAAAAATCAACAATATTCTTTTTTTCTAAGTAAGGGCTCTTTTTTTTTTTTAAGATTTTATTTTTTTAAATCTCTATACCCAATATGGGACTCAAATTCACAACCAGGAGTTGCATACTCTACCAATTGAGCCAGCCAGATGCCCCAGGGATTAACTACAAATGGGGATAATGGCTCCTTTTAAAGGTAATAGAAATGTTCTAAAACTAGATTGTGCTGATAGCTGCACAATTCTGTAAATGTATTAAAAGTCATTGAATTAGACATTTAAGTGGATGAATTTTATGGTATACAAATTATATTAAACATTTAAGCAAGAATTCATTTCAATTCTATATAAACTCTTATTTATTATTATTATTTTAAATAGGCTCTAGGCCCAATGTGGGGCTTGAACTCACAGTCCTGAGACAGAGTCCCATGCTCCACTGACTGAGCCAGCCAGGTGCCTCTATACAAACTAATTTAGAAAATACATGAAGATGGAACATTTCACAATTCATTATGTGAGGCCAGTATAGTTCTGATATCAAAAACAACAACAACAACAACAACAAAAACACTTCACTATAAAAAAAAATTATAAACCAACATTACTCATAAACACAGATGCAAAAATTTTTAACAATCTATTAGAAAACTGAATTCAGAGGTATATAAAAAGATAATATATCATGACCAGATAGGGTCTATCACAAAATGAAACTGCGATTATATACAATTTACTACCAGAAATACATTGTATATAACTCCATTTATGTAAACTAAGTTCTAGAAGAGGCACAACAAATCTAATGTGAAAAAAATAATGAAAATAAAAAAATAGTTGCCTAGAATGGATGGGAGAGACTGACAGGCATGTGATGGGAGGGAACGTTCAGGAACATGGAAATGTTCTATATTGTGGGGTTGTAAGTTTTATGTGGATATACATGATTGCATTTATCACAATTCAATATATGTAAATTTTATCAAAACTGTTTTTGGGGCACCTGGATGGCATAGTAGGTAGAGCGTGTGACTCTTGATCTGGGGTCATGAGTTTGAGCCCCACATTAGCTATCAAGATTACTTATAAATAAATAAGTAAATAAACAGGGGCACCTAGGTGGCACAGTTGGTTGAGCGTCCAACTCCTGATGTGAGTTCAGGTCATGATCCCAAGTCAGGCTACAATCTGAGTGTGGAACTTGCTAAGGATTTCCCCCTACGCTGCCCCACTTCCCCAATCACATTCTCTCTAAAACTAAAAATAAAACAAAGTTTTAAAAAATCCTTTTTTGTTTAGTTTTGAGAGAGAGAGAGAGAGAGAGAGCGAGCGAGCGAGCGGAAAAGGTGCAGAGGGAGAGAGAAGGAGACACAGAATCCGAAGCAGGCTCCAGCGTCTGAGCAGTCAGCAGAGCCTGATGTGCGGCTCGAACCCATGAACCACGAGATATGACCCGAGCCAAAGCTGGATGCTCAACTGACTGAGCCACCCAGGTTCCCCACAACAACTAACTTTTAAAAGTAACATGAACAAGTGAGAGGATGAAGAATGGGTGGAAGTATATGAAATAAGAATAAGAGAATAATGGTAAGTGTTAAAGCAAGGTGGTGGGTCAATGAGAGTTCATTACACTATTACAAAATTTAAAATAAAAACAGAACTTAGAGATTTTAGTTGAAAACAAGTTAAATGTGGGGTGACTGGGTGGCTCAGTCAGTTAAATGTCTGACTTCAGCTCAGGTCATGATCTCCTGGTCTGTGGGTTCAAGTTCTGTGTCAGGCTCTATGCCGACAGCTCAGAGCTTGGAGCCTGCTTCAGATTCTGAATCTCCCTCTCTCTCTGCCCATCCCACACTCGCTCAAGTCCGTTCTCTCTCTCTTGCAAAAATAAGTAAACATTAAAAAAAATTTTTAAGAAAAAAGTTAAATGTAGCAAAAAGATCTTATTTAATAGGCCCTACACCCAACATGGGGCTCAAACTCACAACCCAGAAACAGTCACATGCTCTACTGACTGAGCCAGCCACATGCCCACCCCTTTTTCCCAAAATGTTTTGTACTTCCCACTGCCATCAAAAAATGTTATAGAATTTCTTATAGCATGTAACAGAGCTGTAGTCATGAGTATAAATACAATGAATATACTTAATGTCTAGGTTAAAGCTAAGACAATGGTTAGGAGGACTTGCTATTATATACTATAAGAACTAGGAAAATGTTTTAAGGATGAGAAGTCTTAAAAATAACTTAATAGCTTACTTTTAATATCTGAAGCATTATCACTATTGAGTTTGTTTAGCCCAGATGCATAAATGGGAATATGGGTGGAAGTTTTAGGAAGAGTTTTCAGCTCTATAAAAAGAACTTTAATACTGGTGATCTCCAACAGGCAAGGGGCTCCCTCTGGAGACAACCTCCCTATCCACGGAGATGTTCAAATATAAACTGTAGTTTTGTACACTGGCAACAACCACTAGAAAACTATTTAGGTTCCCTCTAGTGGAGAGATTCTGCAGTTCTTTGAGTGGCTTTCTCTTATTGTAATCTAAATTCAAAGAAAGAAGCACAGGACTTTGTAGTTTGTTTTTTTTTTTTAAAGAATTCATCAGAAGTGGGGGAATTGGAGATATGCTTTTTAAGGGTACAAACTGGCAACTAGTTAAATAAATAAGTCCTGGAGATCTACTACATAGCACAGTGATTACAGTCAACAATACTGTATTTATAAAGTTTTTTTTTTAACTTTAATGTTTATTTATTATTGAGACAGAGCATGAGTTGGGGAGAGGCAGAGAGAGAGGGAGACGCAGAATCCGAAGCAGGCTCCAGGCTCTGAGCTGTCAGCACAGAACCCTACGTGGGGCTCAAACCCACGAACATGAGATCATGACCTGAGCAAAGTTGGACGCTCAACTGACTGAGCCACCCAGGCGCCCCTGTATTTATAAAGTTTAAAGTTGCTAAGAATACTAAAAAGTAAGTAAAATTAAGCCAAAATGCAGTGTCATGATAAGAGCTGGACTATAACTACAAGCCCTGAATTTAATATTTTGGCATGTATGGCTATGAACAATATGCACAAAACCTTTTGGAAATTACCACAAAAATGAGTGGTCTTAGATTTCTGGGCTGAACTGAACATTTCTAGATCAATCTTTCTTGATAAAGTACAAAGCAAACTATAAAATCAGTCACAAGATGCTGCTCTTAAGTACTATGTCTCCTTTCCTCAAAGAACACTGATTATTGTGGGCTAAGTGCTATGGAGGAATCAAAGATACAACCTTATCCAAAGGAACCTTACGATTTAACTACAAAGACAAGATTAAAAAGAAATGCCTGAGAAATAAACCTTTCCCACAACGCAGTACTTGGTTAAGTGCCAGAAGAGAGTACAGCTAAGATGTACTATGAAATGGAAAGAGCAAGCATTCTGCTGGTGCGGTTTCAGCTGACTGCCTTCAAGTTAGGGAACTTAAACTAGGACTAAAGGAATGTAGAGAGGGAAAAAAAGGGAGTGTGAAGGAGGCAGGCACCTCCAGGGTAGGAGAACCGGTAAAGAAAGCAATGTGGTGAAGGAACTTGAAAATACACCTGAATTTTGTCTTCAGAGAACTCCCCAAATCCCCCCAAATGCGTTTAGCTCTCCTATCAACTTCTTCCCCAAACCTTTAGATCAGTAGTTCCCCAAGTGTGGTCTTTGGACAAGCATCCTCATCAACCATCTGGGAATTTGAACTGCAAATTCTGGATACCATCCCATACCTAATGAGTCAGAAAATGGGGTAGTGAGGCAGCATTCTGTTTTAACAAATCCGTCAGGTGATTCTAATGCACGCTCCAGCTGAAAACCATTGCTCTAGAGCTGAAAACCATTGCTCTAGAACTACCTATGTACAACTGTCCACACAGGAAAGCAATCATGTTCATCGCTACTAACTCGGCCACTAGGTGCAGGAAGGGAGTTAATAGCGTTAGAGTAGACAGTTAGGCTCTAACAGGACGCCTGGAGGCCAGCAAAAAGGAAGTTATGCCCAACTATGAGGAAGTAAAAGGCCTGTCCTGGCAGTACTCTAAAACAAAACCACAAGTGACCGCCATCTTGACAGCTTGAGTGACCTAAGCTCATTACACAGTTGTTATATCATTAGCATTGCGGTTTTGAAGGAACTCCGCCTCCGAGATCCCCGCGAGAGTTCCTTATGAGGTAAATAAGGCAAGAAAAAGGGTAGAACCCACATTCCTGGAGACCACCCTACTTACAAGAAATCTTCACTTCAAATAATGAATATTCCATCCCTTTGTTAACTGTCAATAAAAGAAACGAAAAACCAGTCGGCTTAGCTATTCCTTGAGCGCACCCACTCTCCCATATCAAGAGTGTACTTTCACTTTAATAAACTTTCCTGCTTGTACTGCTCATCTACTATGTGGGGTCAGTCCTTGAATTCTTTCTCCTAGCCGACCAAGAGTCTCCAGCGACAACTTTTGGAGGGGTTAAGTCAAGGCCTCAGGGTCCAAAGTCCATTTGGCAACAATAGTAGGTCCAGTCCTCTAAGAATTCAGTCTCTGGCGCAATTTATTTTGCATTCTTTCCCAATACATCTTGTTTCAACAACTACCCGCTCCATCTTCGCCTCCCGTGTTACTCTATCCTCACAGCGCCCGCTCCCGCCCCTCCGTCGCCCTACCTCAGTCTCAGAGGGTACGTGGTGCCGGCAGGGAGGGGAACTGTCCAAGGAGACAGGAATAGATGTGGCGCTTGCCCAGAGGCCGCCCAACAAAAGCAGAACGCTTCGGACCCATAAAGAACTGATCCAGCGCCACTGGCTAGGGCAGGGGCCTGAACCAGGGGAGCCCGCTACTCCACCACACTCGGCCGCCATCTTCGGGCCGAGCGTCGTTACCATGGAGTACGTGACGTCTCGGCCCCAACGCCAGTCCCGCCCCAAGAGGCAAATGGTACAGTCGGTGTAAAGACGCTTTTTGATTGGCTAGCATCACACAGCCAGTTCACCACGGATGAGAACTGCAGCACACCCGTCGGGCCTCATTGCACGAAGCCGGCCAATAAATGCTGCTTAGCGGCTCACGTGTGATAGGCTGTGGGAAGACTAGTGGGTATTGATAGTAAGGGGTTATTGGCATGAAGCCCTTTCTCTGTTATTCACGAGAAGACAGGCATCCACTAGGTGCCAGGTAGGTTACACAATCTGCTGCCGAATCTTTAATGGTTAGCCCCCTGTATAAAAAAAATTGAATGGAATGGAATTTTCGGGTTTTTTTTTTTTAACCCTCAGCCACCAATTTTAGGCCCGTTTAAGTCATTTCTTGTAAAATCAATGAGTGCTTTACTATTCAACCTCATCCCTTAATTTCTATTAAAAAAAAAAAAACAAGAATCAGGGGCACCTGGCTGGCTCAGCTGGTGTAGTATGGTACTGAATCTCGGGGTCCTAAGTTCAAGCCCCACACTGATGTGTAGCCTACTTAAAAACAAAACAAAAGTTGCAACTGCATTTAACCCAGGAAGAGACCAGGTGGATCCTTACCATTAAGTAAACTCTACCTTTAAACTAAGACATAAGTATAAAAACTTGAAAATTGGTAGATTTCTCTGTGGTCCATTAAACGACTTAAACTAGCAACTGGAAGTACTGAATTGGAAGTCATTTAACTGTTTAACATGGAACTGAATATGAAAAGAAAAACCCTAAGAATGTACAATTCATTTGTAAATATCATATACTCAACTCAAGGGCGGGGTATTCTACCAGTAATGGCTCATTACAGAATGTTTGTCATACCACAACTAGTGGAACTGGAAACCCAAACCAAATTTATCACATTCAGGACATAGGCTCTTTCCACTACAAGATTACAAAGGAAAAAAAAAATGTTTCTAGTTTTAACAGTGTTATGTTGGGGAGAAGCTGTTTCAGTAATCTAGCCAACAAAATGCTAGCCATTCCATCTCATTTCTCTGAAACATAGGATTTCTCCATAGCTTTGACTTGAGAACTATCTTTGTACCTACCAACCTTCGATACGGGAACATAAAAACATAAAGCACCCTCATTTACAAGTGCTATATTACTACTAAAGAGGATGAATTTGCATGCAAGGCTGTTTCGTCACTCCCATTTACTCAGGTCATCCTAAGGATTCTCAGCCTTGGCTTTGCTCAAATGTCCAACCACCACTTGTTTACCCACCTCCATTACTCTTAACACCTATCCAACTCAGAATACCGTATTCACTTAATTTAGGTGACATGCATGTTTCCTCTCCTCTCCTCTGCGTGCCTAATCCAGACCAAAGTATCCATCTGCTAACCTGGACATGGTCATACCAAGAGTATCCTATAGCTTCCTCAAATTCATAATTTCCCCCTCACAAAACCAATCTGGTTCCCCAACTTTATAAATGCACTATTACCCACCAGCAACCAAAGCTAGTACGTTACCCATGAAGACTCAATTGGTCTTTAAATTCTCCTAAATCCTTAGTACAACACACAACCTTGCATAATCTGGCATTTCCTAGGTTTCTACTCTTTCCAATTATTGTCCATAATAGTTTTGTTACACTACATAACCAGTTGAATGTTTCCTCAAATGCCTTCTGCTTTCACAAAAACTCTTCATGCCAATTTTTCCTGAAATGTCCCCAAGCATTTCTTCCTCTACCCAACCACAAGTTTAACAAATACATCTACTTACATGACAGAACAAAGTAGGTAGTTTTAGATTATGTAGCTGTTTTTCAACAACTAAATCTCACTGGAGTAGGTGTGAGATAGCTATGACCTTCCATCTACCTGAGTTTCCAATGTCATTTTCCTTAGGATTCTAATACTAAATTGTGACTAAATGAATGCACTGTTTAGATTGTGAGGAAAACGTGATTAACATTGGACCCAGACTGCTTCTGACCCATCCACATCTTTTCTTGAAGCCATTCTTCCAATGTAAGGCCAAATGACACTGGCAATACAAACACAAGGCCATTTCTGTGAAACCTGGGATCTTCCTTCCCAGCAGTAACTTTGACTTGAGGATGGCCATTATTGGACTAAGCATACCATTTTTATTACTGCCATGTTACCAGTGCCCTCTCCTTTCCTGCATCTTCTCCTTTAATCAATCATCTATTCTCACCCCACCACCACCCACTTTTTGGCATACTAATTGTTTTTTTGGCATCTGCTTCTTAGAGAACCCAAACAATTAAAAACTGTAAAAGGGACCCAGTTTGACCAAGTTTCTTGTTGATATTTTCAGTGTAATGTCAAGACAGTGGTTAACACAAGGCCTAGCTAGCTACTACTGCAACAATCAAATTTCTACATCCACTATACAGCAGACTGATGCCTTGGCTCAAACTTTTATCTCAACACAGAGACTTAAAATAATCTGCAGACCTGCTTTAGTTTTCCCTTGTCTTATGCTCAAATATCTCAATTCTCTACTACATTGAAACATCTGAACCAAGGAAAGCTACACCACCTAGGTAATAACCTCCCCCCCTCCCAATAACCTGCCCAAAGTACTTTTTACCTAAGACATGTGTTGCTATTTTGATATTTTTAACTTACACATTATTTACAAGTATTATATACTGGAATGCTTTATCTAGGTTATCTCATCCCTACCTAAACATGTGGCCAAATACCATCAATATAATCTCCAAGTTCTCCCAACTACCATTTTTAAACCACAAGTTTCCCAAGCAATCTATGTCAAACAAATACATACAAGGTAATCTTGAGGCCATCAAAAATATTTTTAAGTTTCTTTTATGGACTTTCAATCTAATGAGGATGTTAGTTGTATGTAATAAACACAGTACCAAAGTTGAAATAAACTGTTATGGTGAAGACTTATGCCCATTTTAATGTGGAAACCTGGAAAAGTGTCATGGTATACATTTGTACTGGCTACTATTTGTGGCTTCTGTCCTTCCTGGAATACACTATCTCCATCTGTACAAAAGCTTTTCAGAGAATATCTCCAGCACATTAAACCTTCAAGATACTTCTTCCCAATGCCTCTAATCAAAGCTTACGTGTCCCCCTCCCCAACCATGTAAGGCCTTGTATGAAGATAAGCAAATCCTATCTTCACTAAAACTCTCCTATTGTCTGAATCTTGCCATTACATAGAACTCCCTGGCTTCCTTGTACTCTGAAAATGTTGGATAATTGCCACCATTTAAATACAGCAACCAGAAGTTAGAAAAAAATATTTTAAGCTATTTAACAAAAATACAAGAGAACAAATCTACACCTTTATTTATTTACTTTTCAGTTAGTTTAAATCCTTGAAGGGTACAGCATCTAGGAGAAAAAAGAAAAGTGTCATTAGATGCATGTGATATGCAAATTCATAAATGTTATGAGTACAAGAATATGGATTAACCTCCTCCTATTGTCCTATTACCCATATCTAAAAACAGATCCAATGACTTATATCCTCATGGGAAGAGAACTAAGTCTTGTCTTTTATATATGTATTTTTTTCACGTTTATTTTTGAGAGAGACAGAGTGTGAGACGAGGGAGGGGCAGAGAGAGAGGGAGACAGAATCTGAAGCAGCTCCAGCTCCAAACTGTCAGCGCAGAGTCCAATGCGGGGCTAAAACTCACTAACAGTGAGATCATGACCTGAGCCGAAGAAGTTAGACGCTCAACCGAGCCACCCAGGGGCCTGGAGAACTAAATTTCTATACTGATGTAGATGAATACCGTTTGTACTGGGAGCGCTAAAAACCCATTCAATGTTACTTCTTTTTTAAAGTTTATGTATGGTGCGCCTGGGTGGCTCAGTCGGTTAAGCGTCCAGCTTTGGCTCAGGTCATGATCTCACAGTTTGTGGGTTTGAGCCTCGCGCCGAGCTCTGTGCTGACAGCTAGCTCAAGCCTGAAGCCTGCTTCGAAGTCTGTGTCTCCCTCTCTCTCTGTGACCCTCCTCTGTTCACACTGTGTCTCTCTGTCTCTCAAAAGTAAATAAAAAACATAAAAAAAAATAAAGTTTATTTATTTTGAGAAAGTGCGAGGGAGGGTGTGGGGGGGAGAGGGAGAGGCAGAGAGGGAGAGAATGAGAATCCCAAGTAGGCTATGCACTGTTAGTCCAAATCCAATGAAGCGATCAACTTGCAGAGCTTGAACTCATGAACAATGAGATCACAACCAAAGCCGAATTCGGACACTTAACCAACCGAGCCACCCAGGTGTCCCCAATTTTGCTGCTTCTGGTAACATTAAAAACTCCCTGATGAGAAAACTCAATGGCTCAGCAGGGTTGAAAAGTACTTTCTGACCCCCAAAATATTGCCATGTCTACTCAAAATGAACTCTAAAGGAAAACAGGAACTACTTTAGAAAACCAGAACATCCAAGGGTGCCTGGGTGACTTGGTTTAAGTGTCAAACTCTTAACCCCCCATGTTGGGCTCTGCATGGATAACATGGAACCTCCTTGGGACTTTCTCTACCCCCATCTGTTTCTCCCCTGCTCACATATGCGCTCTCTCAAAATATTAAAAAAAAAAAAAAAGGAGGGGGGAGGAATGTGTGCCCGGATGACTCAGTCAGACATCTGACTTGTTCTCGGCTCAGGTGATGATCTCACAGTTCATAAGTTCAAGCCTGTGGGGCTTCAGTGACGACAGTGGGAAGCCTGTATGGGATTCTATCTCTCCCTTTCTCTGCCTCTCTGCTGCTTGTGCTCTCTTAAAAGAACTCGTTAAAAAAAATTCTTTAATAAAAAAAGAAAAAGAAAAAGAACACCACAGCATCTGGACTCTTAAGACTTGAGCTGAAGTCCTGGGACCTACAAACATGAGCATTGGTTTTCTTTGTAAGTAATAACTATTTTCTACAGTTTTTAAAAATGTTTATTGGGGTGCCTGGGTGGCTCAGTCGGTTGAATGTCCGACTTCAGCTCAGGTCATGATCTCACAGTTCGTGGGTTCGAGCCCCACGTCAGGCTCTAGGCTGAGAGCTAACTCAGAGCCTAGAGCCTGTCTTCAGATGCTGTGTTTCTCCCCCTCTCTCTGACTCTCCCCTGCTCACGCTCTCTCAAAAATAAATTTAAAAAACCGTTAAAAAAATTCAAAAATGTTTATTTTTAAGAAAGAGGCAGAGGGTTGCCTGGATGGCTCAGTTGGTTAAACTTCTGACTTCAGCTCAGGTCATGATCTCAGTTTCATGGGTTCAAGCCCCGCGTCGGACTCTGTGCTGACAGCTCAGAGCCTGGAGCCTACTTCAGATTCCGTGTCTCCCTGTCTTTCTGTCCCCCCACCCCCCATGCTCTGTCTCTGTCTCAAAAATAAATAAAACATTAAATATGAGAGGGAGGGAGACAGAATCCAAAGCAAGCTCTAGGCTCTGAGCTGTCAGCACAGAGCCAAGAGAGAGGGCTCAAACTGCGAGATCATGACTCAAGTCAGTGCTTAACTGAGCCACCCAGGCATCCCAGTAACACCTGTACTACCAACTAACTGTCTTATGAGCATCAACTTTCTACTATAAAATAAGAATAATCACACCTATTCTAACAAGACTGTCCTGATAAAAAGATGTGAATATTATGAATTATGCCAGGGAAAGGTGAATTTTTCTAACGTTTACTTGTATCCAATAAACCTTTGCCAGAATATTGTTTTTAAATACTATTCCCACTCCCTACAGCTTTAGCAAAACCTGAAACATAGATGTAATCCACTTGAACACTCTGCCTTCACTTTCCTTCTAATGCCAAGAATCTGATACATCTACACAGTAGCTACTTTTGCAGCACAATCCACTGGGAACACTAATAATTATACTTACCACACGGATTCTGTGGCCAATGGCTTTAGCAGGAAGGTTGCTTCGGAATTTGGCGCGAACCATGCCACTGTTTCCATGAGCACGAGTTACTTTCCCCCAGATTACTCTGGTTTTATTAGGTTTGCCACCAGGAGTCACTGTGTTGCTGATATTAAAAGGGGAGAAGAGACACAAGAAATGAGGCAACCAGTCAAATGTGATACAAATTCAAGATGACCTCTAGACCAGGGACTCACAAAGGTAGTTAACCACTAAGTCACCTGAGAACCTTAAAAAAAGTCTGGGGCATCATTCCTGCAACAAGTACTTGAGTACCTACTGTACGCTACTTTTATAAATATGTAATTTTTTGTAATTTAGTAAAACTGTGTTTACAACCTAAGTCGCTTTCCAATAATGAAGTAATAAGTAAAATATATGTCTGTTAACTAAAAAAAAAAAGCAGGAGACTATTGTGAAGACGTTTGGGTATCTGGAGAGGGAGAAATTTCTTTGGTAATTTTAGCCAGGAATGGGGCGCCTGCGTGGTTCAGTCAGCTAAGCGTCTGGCTTCGACTCAGATCATGATTTCATGGTTCGTGGGTTCGAGCCCCGAATCGGGCTCTATGCTGACAGCTAACTCAGAGCCTGGAGCCTGCTTCAGATTCTGTGTCTCCCTCTCTCTCTGACCATCCCCTGCTCACACGCTCTCTCTCAAAAATAGAGTCGAGACCAGAGGCCAAACTTGGGATCTGACAAGATGGCTGGGCTGCCCTGCAGGATTATCAAGGAAACCCAGCGTTTGCTGGTGGAACCAGTTCCTGGCATTAAAGCAGAACCAGATGAGAGCAACGCCCATTATTTTCATGTGGTCACTGCTGGCCCCCAGGATTCCCCCTTTGAGGGAGGGACTTTTAAACTTGAACTATTCCTTCCAGAAGAATACCCGATGGTAGCCCCTAAAGTACGTTTTATGACCAAAATTTATCATCCTAATGTAGACAAGTTGGGAAGAATATGTTTAGATACTTTGAAAGATAAGTGGTCCCCAGCACTGCAGATCCACACAGTTCGTTAATCCAGGCGTTCGTTAAGCGCTCCCAATCCGGATGACCCATTAGCAAACTATCTTAGCAGAGTAGTGGAAGACCAACGAAGTCCAAGCCACAGAAACAGCTACTAGAGCATTGACTAGGCTATATACCATGAATAATATTTAAAATCAATCTGATCATCAAGTGTGCATCACTTCTGTTCTGCCAAGACGTCTTCCTTTTTTGTTTGCATTTAATGGACACAGTCTTAGAAACATTACAGAATAAAAGCCCAGACATCTTCAGTCCTTTGATGATTAAATGCACATTAGCAAATCTATGTTTTGTCCTGATTCACTGTTGTAAAGCATGAGCAGAGGCTAGAAGTACCATGAGGATTGTTGTGAAACGTTTAAAAGCGGTGGGTGGTGCCTCTCTGCTTTTTTCTTTCCCCTGTGATTGTTAAGGTACACAGCACTGTGAATGAAGGCAGTTGTCAGGGTTAGCTGCAGAGGTGTGGGGGTTTCCTCTTCATTATTTTTTTGAGGGGGGAGAGGTAGGTTTTTTTTAATTTTGTGGGCTCCTTTCCCCCTTTTTTATGGTGATCTAATTGCATTCGGTAAAAGCAGCTAACCGGTTCTTTAGAATATGCTCTCTAGCCAAGTCTAACTTTATTTAGACGCTGTAGATGGACAAGCTTGTTTGAACCAAAATGGGAACATTAAACAAACATCACAGCCCTCCATAACAACACTGTGACTTTGCTGTCAAGTGTAGAATCCTTCCTTCAAAAAAAGCTTGTGACCATTTTGTATGGCTTGTCTGGAAACTTCTGTAAATCTTAAGCTTTAGTAAAATATTTTTTGTTATTCTAAAAGTAAATAAATTAAACCAAAACAAAACCAAAAAGAAACATTAAATAGCCAGGAAAGGCCTCACTGAGAAAAGTAGACTGAACAAAGACTGGAAGGTAAGAATGGCCTGTGTTAACCTGAGGAAGCGGTGTTCTCTGGCTTGGGGAAAAACAGAAGGTATCATGGAATGAATCCTAGCTAGGTTAAGAGTAGAACTAGGGAGCCCTGAATCAAGCCTCCTCCGTGACCATTGCTTTTACTAAATGAAGACCAGGAAAGGTGGAATCTGAGCAATGTAATGATGATCTGAATTATAGTTTTAAACGGAGGGGGCAGGGGCAAAGATGAAAGCTATGTCCCCACAGACTTCAATTGGTATAAAATGAGTTTAAGAACCAATGCTCAGGGTGCTCCTGTGCGGCTCAGTTGGCTGAGCATCTGACTTCAGCTCAGGTCATCTCATAGTTTGAGTTCCAGCCCCACGTCAGGCTCTGTGCCTCCCTCTCTCTGCCCCTCCCCTGCTCACACCATCTCTCTTAAAAAAAGAAAAAAATTTTTTTAAAAAGAACCAATGCTATAGATACCGTATAAGCATGTAAATAACATAGTTTCAAAAAATCAACAAAAGGAATTAAGGTACATGGAAAATTGCTAACACCTTAATAAGAGTTTAATATAAGGGGCTGGTTCCTTCTTTGAAACAATTAACAGCTGTAATTTTTCTAAGTGCAGAATATTCCTAAATCCAATACTACCCAATAAGTGACATCCTTCTAGAACCTCCAGTGAAGATAATCAAAGATCCAAAGTAGAAAATACAGCACCAACTACTTTACCAACATTTTTTATTACTCTTCTTTGAATAGGTAAACAAGACAAATCTTAACTAAAAATTTAAAAGGCATTAATATTACACACTTACTTTTTTGCTTTGTACACATAAGCACATCGCTTGCCTAGATAGAACTCAGTTTCATCTCGGGCATAAACACCTTCAATTTTAAGAAGAGCTGTGTGCTCCCTCTGGTTCCGAAGACCCCGCTTATAGCCAGCAAAAATGGCTTTGGACCACAGCCTAAGACAAAATACAGAGAAACAAGTTGTTAAATGATCTCATTTCATTTCACTGTAAGGTCTGACTTGTAATGAACCCTACTTAAAAGCTATCTATTAGCAACATCCATTTTCTTCCCCATTAGTTTTAAGCTCACGTTTAATAAACAGAAAACTACAAATACAAAACAATTATATTTAAAACTTGTACCTTCCAGACATATTTGTCGTTTCAGGAGTCCTGTTCCCAGCAGGCCTTAAACAAACAAACAATCAGTTTTAAACATTGCAACGCACGTTTTCCACCCAGTCCCCTCTCGTTCTTAAACCGGTCAAGCAAATCCTTTTGCTCTGCATATCATGTTAAAAGTATGGGGTAACGTAACGATACCATGAACTCTACTAGAAGCACACAGTCGGGCAAGACTTCTAGCCTCAGAGAATGCCTGATAACTGAGCAAACTCCAAAATGAGGACTAAAACGAAAAGTGCCAACTCTACAGTGAAAGTAGTAGCTCCCAGAAACTCCGAAAGGAAGCCCTAAAAAATTCATGCCATGTACAGTAGAAAAAAATGAAGATCGAGGAAGCAGAGAAGCACACAGAAAGTAAGACTAAAGCATTGAATGGGAAAGAAAAGCTGAGGAAAGGGAAGACAAAACCTGGTTTGGAGTGATAAACAGGAAAAGAACTCGTTCTAAAGGAGCCACTGCCTCAAACCAAGGCCCGCACGCGGACACTGTGCATCTATTACTCCGCTAAGGCTGAGGAAGCAAGACAGATGACGGGAAGGCGCCTTCTCCCGGGGTCCGGGGACCAGCACCATCTAGCCCACATCTCCTCAATCCTGTCTTCCCTGCTGCTGGAATCCACAAAAATCACTGGCTGGCAAGGTCTCCGAGCCGCACCAGTGTCGTGCCGAGGCATACTATTGAGCTCACCCCACTTATTTCCACCCAAAGTTCAGCAGCAGGAACACCCACTCACCTCCACAGGTTTCAAGATGGCGGAAAGAGAAAAGCGAGGCCCCACCGCGTGGCCTTATGGGATAAACACCTCTCCGCCCCGCCCTCAGTTTAGGCATCTTCTGCGACCGCCTAAAAAAAAAGGGGGGCCCTCAGTCGTTGCCTTCTGACTGAAACAAACCACATTCAGGAGCACTCTTATAACTTTTTCCCTCTGTCTTTTCATCTTTGTAAGCTACAACATATAGTATTTTGAAATAGAGTAAGGCACAATGGTAGCCAGCTAGAGGAGGAGAAGAAAAGGTCCCCTAAAGCTTAGCGTTACCAGAGAAACACCGTAGCTTGGTTCTTTATGTGGAAAAAGTGAAGCCTGTCTGGAGGGCATCTATCCATCTCGGGTACCTCGGGTACTTCGGGTGCCCCAGATTTGATTCGCCAACATGGGGATATCTTTCCCGCTTACCGCAGAGAAGTAGAGTAAACAGAGCTTCTCGGATCCTAACGTGGAAGAGAAAAGCCAGGAACACGAAGGCAGGAACTCTTTACGTTGTTTCCCCTTACTCCTTTCCTCCCACTCCTTTTATCTCTTTGAAGAAATGATCTGTTTTTACCCACATCCTTCGTTTTGACTACAGAGAGAGTAAGACTGCCCTGAAAAGGCCTTATTGCACTTTAGGGAGAGCTCATTCAGCGGCCAAACTCGTGGGGCGCCCAGCACCGTGCCCACACGAATTGGGTGTTCAGCAAATACCTGCAGACTAGAATGAGACAGATTAGAGGATATCAGAGATTTACACTGCCTAATTTTTGCACATTTACTTGGCTTTCCCTGTGGATGACATTCGTTTATAAGTCTCAGCCCTCGTAGAGCTTACATCCTAGTAGAGAGAGCAAGGCAATAAACAGGTAAAATATATGGCACATTAGAAGGCAATGTGAGGAAAATCTTCTCTATGGAGAAAAAATTAAGCAGGGAGGCCACTGTAAAGAAGACTTTTATTCTGAGAAGAGAAACCATTTGAGGACTCTATAATAAGGAGTGACTCAATTTGACTTACATTTTAACATGGTCACTCTGTTGAGACTGAAGGGAAGCAAGGGAGAGAACTAAGCTATTGTAATGATCCTGATGTCATGTAGGCAGGGGTGATAAGTACTGGAATTCTGAATATATTTTAAATGTAACAGTGACAGGATTTGCTGATGGGTAAGGAATGAGAGAAGAGTAAACGACTCCAAAATTTTATAAAATAGATACCTATAAATCATATTTTAAATCAGATTTTCTCTTAAATGCATCAGGATAGAATGTATGTACCTTATAATTCACTCTGTCCATCCAGTTTTCTGTATCCCAGAAATATACTAAAATCCCACTATTATACAAACTAGAAATCTAAATGTAAATAGTCCTGGGAGGAATAACACATTAAATGTGAGTTTCATTTCTTTGTTCATTCATTCACTCTACAAACACTTATGAGCCGAGGGCGTGAAACAGGTTGTCATGGTCAGTGTTCCTGCTTTCATGACACTTAACAGTCCAGTGGTGGGGAATGACAATATTACAAATTGTGAGGAGAGCTCTGCAGGAGAATAAGTGCAGTGAGCACTTGAACAGGGGAATTCTGATCCAGGCTGATGAGTCAGGGAAAGTTTCACTTGCAGAAGGAACAGGGGCATGGAGCAGAAATAGTCACCTAAGCCCCCAAGAAAGGGCAATATGGAGATGATTGCCTGACAGGTGCTATAGTGTCTGATAGAGAAACACCCAACCAATGGTGATCTGGCAGGGAAGGGCCTGGGAAGATAAACACTTGATCTCACTCTTCCTACACTTAGGGTCTCTGTGGAATCTCCTGTTAATGCACTTCATATGGGTCGGTCTCCTGGGGCACAGAAAATGGTGGAGGTTGGATTTAGAGCAAATGACAGATACCCAGCAAAATGCCGCTGATTTAAGCTGGTACCTGATGGATCAGCGGGACTTTATAAGGTGAAAAGGTGAGGGAAGAGTGGTCCAAAGAAAAGGAATAGTGTGTGCAAAGACCTGCGTTGGAAGGGGGCATGATTCCACGGAAGAACTGAAAGAAGCCCACTGAGGCTGGAGCCCTGAGAACAAGAAAAGGGCAGTACTGCTCTTTGTTCTCAGTTGTGGAAACAAGATCATGAAGGAGACATCATCATTTGGAAAGCGTTACAATAAGACACACACATTGTGCCACTGCTGTGGCTCGAGGGCTTACCGCTTTCAAAAGCTGACCTGTGGCAAATGTGGCTTTCCTGCCAAGCAGAAGAGAAAGCATAACTGGAGTGCCAAAGCTAAAAGATGAAATATCCCTGGGACCAGTCAAATGAGATGCCTCAAAATTATGTACTGTCAAATGAGACGCCTAAAAATTGTGTGATTCAGGCATGGGTTCCATGAAGGAACAACACCTAAACCCAAGAGAGCAACTATTGCAGTATCCAGTTCATCTGAAGGATTTCAACGATTAGTCACAAGATAAGTGTTCTGGTTTAAAAAAAAAAAAAAAAAAGGAAAAAAGGCAGTGCCAAGTGAATATCTGAAGAGGAACAGAGCAGGGACAGATCATGAGTCAAGTTTAGAATTTTAGCTTTTATCCTAAGGCAATGAGAAACCATGGAAGGGTTCTAAGGAGAGACATGATCAGATTTTCAGTTTTAAAAAATTGACTTCAATTTTTTTAGATTTTCAATTTTTCATTTAAAAAAGACTGCTTCCAATTTGGGGGCTGTTAGAGTTGTTCAAGCAAGAAACAACAACCAGGTCCAGCATGGTGTTGAGGGATATGGAAAAAGAAAAATGGATCCACAGGACTTAGTGATGGCTTGGAGTGGGAAATGCTGGTGTCAAGATGAAGAAAGAAGCAGGAATGACTCCTAGATTTCTAGAATTGAGGAACAAAAAGCCAGAACAGCATGAACACACTGAATCCTCCTTTAGCATACCCCTGTCTTATTTGCATGAAGCACATTTACCTATGCCCCAAGTCTAAAAGAAGGAAAAATAAAGAAACGACACAACAAAAGAACAAAATCTCCTCAACACCATGATACTTTCTCATAAAAATGCCCTTGTACCAGAATATTTGGATAGTTTGGAGTATCCTTTTTTCAGTTTATATAAAGATTCTATTTTGTATGTTTTCATTTTTACATACGAGTCTTCTGTTGTGTGGAACATATTTGGTATCACCTTTGTACAAAATCAGATTGGAAACTTACATTCACTATTCATTCAGCATAGAGCAAAATTCTCCATAGGATGTTCTTATTATAAAGCTAATTTAAGCACCAAAGGGTTTTGGCTTATGGAAAGGTAATATCTTGGTAGCAGTAGTAAACCACTTTCAGGATTTTCAAGATTAATGTAGCTTTTCTTTTTTGTTTTAGTATAATTTATTGTCAAATTGGCTTACATACAACATCTAGTGCTCATCCCAACAAGTTAATGCAACTTTTCTTTTTTTTTTTAATGCAACTTTTCTAAATACAGTCTCAATGTATTCAAAGTCCAGGTGCAATAAATTTTGTTCACTGACAGATCAGGGAAATGAAATGATCTAATTAAACATTTTTCAGTAATCAGAATAACAGAAAAGTAAATCTATTATATAAATATTGCCAATTAAAAATCAAAATATAATAAAATATGAAAACCATGTTATATATTAATTTATCATAGGAACAAACAAAGATTTCATTTACCAATAATTGCATTTGTCAATAATTGAACTGACTACTTAATAGTCCTGCATCACATGGTGTTTGCGATTTTTCCATTGCTGAGACTGCTTTCATAAGCAAAAAGAGGAGATAAGCCACAGCTCTCATAATTCTTTAATTTTTTCTTAGTGAAAGGATAGAAATAATTTAAATGTCATTCAGTACTCCTTTAAATTAATCTCAATGTTTTCTTCCCATTTTAGGTGACTGCATTTCTTGGAAGATTGTACCATGGAAGTTACAAGTAGCTTAAGAATGGAAGAGTACGTTCAAAATTCCAGTTTATTTTGTGTGCGTGTGTATGTGTGTATATTTGAATTTTGCCTTATACTAAATTTATTTATTTATTATCTATTGCTATGTAACAAATTATCCTAAAGCTTAGTAACTTAAAATATAAACTTATAATATTTCACACAGTTTCTGTGGGTCAGGAATTTGGGAGCAGTTTAACTGGATGGATGGGTGGTGCCGGCTTGGGGTCTGTCATGAGGTTGAATTTGCCTGGGGCTGTAATCACCTGAAAATCTGACTGGGGCTGCAAGATCCACTCCTGCATAGCCGGGAGTGGATGCTGGCTGGCGGTAAGAAGCCTTAGTTCCTCGGCCTTACAAACTTCTCCAAAGGGCTGTTCAAGTGACCCCATGACAAGGCAGCTGGCTTCTCACAGAGTGAAAGATAGGAGACAGTAAGTAAGAGAGAAGCTGCAATGTCTTTTATCACCTAACCTTGGAACCCGTAATATCCTCCTGGTTACATAGCTTAGTTAGTCCTATTACTATGGGGGAGAAAGGGCATGAATACAAGAGGGTAAGACTCATGTGGACCCACTTTGGAGACTGGTTACTATGTTCTGTTTTTGTTTTTAATGTATTTTAAAATTTATTTTTATTTTTATTTTTGAGAGACAGAGAGAGACAGTGTGAGCAGGGGAGGGTCAGATAGAGAGAGAGACACAGAATCTGAAGCAGGCTCCAGGCTCTGAGCTAGCTGTCAGCACAGAGCCTGACATGGGGCTTGAACCCACGAACTGTGAGATCATGACCTGAGCCAAAGCCGGAAGCTTAACCAACTGAGCCACCCAGGCACCCCTTTAATGTATTTTTTAAATGCATTTTTAAAAAAATAAACAGTGTACCAACCTGGAGCTCAAACACAACCCTAAGATCAAGAGTCACATGCTCCACAGACTGAGCCAGCCAGGGGCTCCTGCCACATTCTGTTTTTCATTAATCATGAGTCACTTTTAGTTAGCATCTAAAGATGTTGCAAGAAAAAAAGTTAATATGGGTTCCAATTCAAATTGGTAAAATATAGCCAAATAGTATGGGTTACACAGAGTTATTAACCAGTAAGTGGCTTGCCTTTGTTTGGTCAGAATGTCACAGGGAGATATTTAGCAGAACCACATGTAAACTCTAACTTTTGTTCTTCTTCTTGTATTATATGACAATATGTACTTCACGGGAGCCGATCTATATGCTGCCTGTGCTTTTGCGTTTATGCAATTTTTAACATTTGGTGGCCGACTTCTTCTTCTTTTTTTGTTTTTTTTAGAGGCCAATTAGAAGCCTCAAGTCTTCCATCAGAAGTCTGGCATTCTGAGGTGACAATGGCAGTGGTAGGCGAGCCACCTGCTGCTGTAGAAGAAAAAGAAACAGCTGAAGAAACAAACTTAGAAACCATCCCGGAAATCATAGAACCACTCTCCATTCTAGATGTGTTGAGGATCTCTGCAATTCTGGAGGATACCACGGATCAGCTCTCTATTCTGAACTACATCATGCCAGTTCAGTATGAAAGAGGACAAAGTATCAGCATGGTATATACACTCACCATTATTTGGGTTTTGCTTTCTTTCCTTTTTATTTCTCTGTCATGTACGGTACTTGTGCCGCTAAATTTAACATGGGAAACAGCACCTTTATCTGAGATAAAAAGGGCTGTAATAATTACCTGAGATATGTACTCTGAATTGATGGGGTGAAAAACCAATAGCTCAGGAGACATTGCCGGTCAGAGTATCCTTTTCTTCCGCTATGTTGGCATCATTCCGAAAGGCGTATAGTTAAATCAGTATATCGTACACGTACTGAGAGTAGCCAAATCACTGAGTTGTCCCACCTTCTTCTGTTTCGTAGCTGTGCAGAGCTAACTGAACCATAGTGGGAGGAAATTCAGTTGGACCTTTGTAATGTTTCTTTATTCTAAAATGACTTTGTTGTATTGTTGAATATGTTGCAGCTTGCCTCTGTGGATATCCAGCTACACCATTATGTCAGCAATTACATTTTCAGTGGTGTTATGGGCTCCTCAAAGGGCTATCGAATTATCAAAACACTCAACTTGATCACAAAATTTTCACAAATTCTTAAGCTCTTATAAATTTCAATAACTTAGGTTGTAGTATAAAATGGAAATAATTTATAAATACAAATACACATTTATGAAGTTCAGCAAAATTACCTTATATTTGTACAGAATATACTAATTCTGATTCTATGACAGATAAAAATTTCTACATAAACAAGAGAGTTAATTGTTTTCCATGTCTAATAGAAAAGAAGTCCATATTTATTGTGACTAGATAACTAGGTTTCCCTTTAATTTCACCTTACAATTTTTATTTTTCTAATTATTATTATTTTAATGTTTATTTATTTTTGAGAGAGAGAGACAGAGTGTGAGCGAGGGAGGGGAGAGAGAGAGAGAGAGAGAGAGAGAGAGAGAGAGAGATAAACACAGAATCCGAAGCAGGCTCCAGGCTCTGCGCTGTCAGCACAGAGCCTGATGCGGGGCTCAAATTCATAAACCATGAGATCATGACCTGAGCAGAAGTCGGACGCTTAACCAACTGAGCCACCCAGGCACCCCTCACCTTGCAAGTTTTAAATAATAATAATAATTATTATTATCATTATATGTACAGTCTGGGTTTATTAAACTTTTATGAAAGTTTGAAAGTTATACAAAATTTTAATAGAACACTAGATTTGGAGAGGCACCTGGGTGGCTCAGTCAGTTAAGTGTCCAACTCTTGGTTTTGGGTCAGATGATGATCTCATGGTTCATGAGTTCAAGCCCCACATTGGGCCTTGCACTGACTATATGGAGCCTGCTTCGGATTCTCTCTCACTCCCGCTCTCCCCCCCCGCTCATTCTTTCTCTCAAAAAATTTAATAAAAATTACTTTAAAAAACACTGGATTTGGAGTCTAGAGCTCTTTACAGTTTAGTTGTGTACTGTCAGTTCAGTTTCTTGGTCTTCATGTTCTCGTTTGTAAAATGTGATGGAGTGTGTGTTTCAATGTTATTTATTTATTTATTTATTTATTTTTACGGTTTTTATTTATTTGAGAGAGAGAGAGCATGAGCAGGGGAGGCTCAGAGAGAGAGGGTGACACAGAATCTGAAGACAGGCTGCAGGCTCTGAGCTAGCTGTCAGCACAGAGCCTGATGCGGGGCTCGAACCCACAAACCGTGAGATCATGACCTGAGCTGAAGTCAGATGCTTAATTGACTGAGCCACCCAGGCACCCCACAATTTTATTTTTAAGTAATCTCTACACCCGTTGTGGGACTCAAACTTAGAGCCATGAGACCCAGAGTTGGGTGCTCCACTGACTGAGCTAGCCAGGCCCCCCAAAGTATTAGAGTTTTAACTAAATGATCCACATAGTCCCTTCCAATGCTAACATACTGTGAATTTCAGGGTGGTTTTAAAACAACATTAACGGACTTAGCTATAGAGAACACTGAGGATTGATGGAAGGAGGTAGGCGGGGGGATGGGCTAAATGGGTGATGGGTATTAAGGAGGGTACTCTTTGTGATGAACACTGTATGTTATATGTAACTGATGAGTCACTGATTCTACACCTGAAACCAATTTTACCATATGTTAACTAACTAGAATTTAAATAAAAACTTGGAAAAAAATTACATTAATGGGTATATCAGGAATTTTGTAACTTACTTTATATTAATTATAATTAATTTATATAAATTTGTAAATTAATTTTTTATCAATTTATGAAAGACTAGGCGATTGAAAACCCAAGAACTAAGTCTTTCAATGCATTTAAAATAAGAGTCTAATTCTTATATTAAGCTAAGTAATACATAGTAAAGAGTCTAGGGTTTCTTTCCTATTTATTGTCTCCTTCAGTTATGAATCAAAAATAAAAAGATATTTAGTTAACAAGATAAAGTCTTATGAGACTTATCAATGATGCTGTCAGGCTAATAAAAGGTAATTTGCCTTCATAGAAACTCAAGAGAATTAAAAACCCAAATCTATAAACAATTCAGCAGTGGTCACTACTTCACTAAATTAAAGAACAAAATTTTTGCACTATTTTATTCTGGTTTAGGATAGTGATCTTCATTCACAAAATTTTCTGACTTAACAGAGGCCCTGCTTGTGGTTTTATAGTAGTGTATATAATAAAGGCTTATATTCTTATCTTGATTGATAGAAGCGTAACAGCTCTTTTCTCATTATAAGTTAGTTCTACAACTTTACAAAATTATGAATCTCTTAAAATAATTTTTTTACTTCAGAATAGTACTTCTAGCTCATTAATTTTACAGTGTCATTGCCCTGTAAGGGCATAGGATTATATTTTAAGTCCTTAGTATATATGTGGATATTTTCTTTCTCCAAAGGCTTCTTATTGTTTAGCCTTTAGAACAACCGTGGGATGAAAGGTTAGTTAGCATTATCCCTCTTTTATAGCCATCTTTATAGCTAAGGACATCTCCAAATAGATTTTCATTTGTAAAATCATGGAGTGGCATGATGAAAAATATACTAATGTATCAGGTTCTACCAGAAGTGGGAGTAAGTGGACCAAAATTTAGGAAGAGCTTCCCTGTGGGGATATTGTTTCTCTTACTTTTTGCCTTAGAGTCTAATACCCTGCCTTGTACATAGTCTGTGCAATATATAAATATTTTTTAGTGAATGGACTAAAACATTTAGCTAGTTCACTAAATTCTCTCTTTTAAAAATTCATATTTATTTGTAGTAATCAGTAAATCAGGCTGCTTGACACATTTGCTTCCTTTTCCAGATGCCCAAGCATAAAGGTAAAGGAACAACAGGGAAATAGAAAAACAGAGCCTCCTAGGCCTTACACTGACCCTTCCCCACCTAGGTAAAATCTAAAATAATAAGCGCCCTTAAGGTTTTTTTTATGTCTAGGTAAGTTTCAGTTCAATTGTTGAAATGCTGCGCTTCTCTTTGTAGCCAAATTAATTTCAATTTAAAGTACATTTTTAAAATTTAATTCTTATTTAAGGCAGCATTTTGTTTTGTACTTGCCTATAAATGTTTTCCTCAGATCTGAATCTTTGCTTATTGTTGATGTAAAGAAAAATGCAGTTGAGTCTGTGTTTATTAACCATTCATGGATAGTTTTTTAACACTTCTGGGTTAGTTGAAGTTTAGCTAAGAAAGACTTAGGCTTCGTGTGTCAGTCTGCAGATAAACTTCTCTTCTGTGCATAGGACAGCACAAGAATTTAAGTAATCATAAGTGCAGAACTCACAAAGTTCTGTGTACTGTTCTAAATGCTTTATGTATATTAATTTATTTTATCCTCTTAATAACCCTATGAGGGCAGGTACTATTATCCCTATTTGCCAACGGGAAAACGGAGGCATAGAGATATTAAATAGTTTTCTTAATTCAATATGGTTTAGTAAGAAATAAAGCCAGGATTCTAATAAGGAAGTTTGGTTTCAGAGTTTTTAGGCATAATCACTATGTTATATGGCCTCTCAATTGTTAAAGCTTTTAGCCACAGATTAAAGATGAATCATCAGTTAAAAGACATAGGCTGTTCCTGTGGCTCATGCCTCTCCCTTAGTGCTCAATTTGGGTCTGAAAAATAAATTATTTTGGCCTTTCCCTAAATGACCTTCAAAATCTATACCATACTACTAATTATACAATTTGATATGATTTTCCTTTCATCCTTTATATTTCAAATGTAAATGAGCATTTTGAGTCTCTCATACCTAGGCATTGTTCTAAGCAATGAAACTATAAAGATGGCCACATTTATTATCCAATCTTATTCCCAAAAGAATTATTTTATTTTATTTTACTTTATTTTTTAATTATTTATTTTTGAGAGAGAGAGAGAGAGAGCACGCATGCAAGAATGGGAGAGGGGCAGAGAGAGAGGGAGATGCAGAATCCAAAGCAGGCTCCAGGCTCTCCAGGCTCTGAGCTGTCAGCACAGAGCCCCATGTGGGGCTCGAACTTCCAGACTGTGAGATCATGATCTGAGCTGAAGTTGGATGCTTAACCAACTGCGCCACCTAGGTGCCTACAAAAGAATTTTTTAATATGTTTGTTTATTTAAAAAAATTTTTTTAATGTTTGTTTATTTTTTGAGAGTGGGAGAGGGGCAGAGAAAGAGGGAGACAGAGAATCTCAAGCAGTCTCTGCCTTGTTCAGAGCCTGACTATATTAGCAGGGGAAGGGCAGCAAGGGAGGGAGAGAGAGAATCTCAAGTTGACCTCTTGCTGTCCCTACAGAGCCCAACAGGGGCTCAGTCTCACAAACAGTGAGATCATGACCTAAATCAAAATCAAGAGTCATATGCTTAACCGACTGAGCCACTCAGGTTTCTCTGTTTAAAAAAGAATTTGAGGGGTACCTGGGTGGCTCAGTCAGTTGAGCATCTGGCTTCGGCTCAGGTTATAATCTGTGGTTCATGGGTTCGAGCCCTGTTTTGGGCTCTGTGCTGACAGCTCAGAGCCTGGAGCCTGTCTTCAGATTCTGTATCTCCCTCTCTCTGCCGCTCCCATGCTCATGCTCTGTCTCTCTCTCAAAAATAAATAAAACATTAAAAAAAAAACAATAACAAAGAATTTGAGGTGCACCAAGATCTCTAAGAACTATCCCTTCCCTCATTGAATTTATAATCTGATGGAGACATTTATACAAATAATTACAATAAGGTAAATGTCTGCTAATAGAGATGTTTCACAAATAACTTTTCCTTTGATCGTAATCTTAAAGTTTACCTGGTGGTACACTGAGGAAAGACAGAAAAGGAATATTGTCTACAGGCAGGAAGGCACAAAATAGCAGGATGTGGTTTGTGTGGCTAAAGAAAAGGGTAATTTTCTTGTGTGTTGAGTACAAGTGACAGAAAATGAGGTTGAAAATGTAGGCAGAGGCCCTGTATAGCATTGTTTCTTTACTCTTTTAAAATCTGTATTACGTAAAACATTATTTCTTGTTTTTAGAAAAAAAGTAAAGAATTTAATTTTGAAAGAAAGAACTTAGAAAAACTTTCAGATGCCCCCAAAACCTCAAAAATATCCAGTCCACTCTTACCTAAAGAAGAAACCAAGTTGCCAGAAATCAGACAAGAAAGCCGATCGGCCAACGAATTTAACAAAATGCAAGATCTTGTCTTCAGACAATCTACAAGACCGACCATAATGTCTACAGAGACACTGAAGAAGATTCAGGTAGATAGGTAAGGAAGGAGATCATATTTGGAAATGTAATAGTATATTTATTATGGATGAAAAATGGGAGCAAGGGTGGCTGACTGCTGTCTTCTCTTATGAATTGGTCATTATGTGCAAAGCTATTGCTGATAATGGCATTAGCTAAAGACTGCCTAGAGGAAACAGTTGAAAGTATGGTGGGTATATGATCATGGGCAAGTTGTTGAGTCTTTGTTTCCAGTTTTTATTTTTATTTACTTTTTTATTTTTAAAGAAAGAGAGTGAGAATGGGGAAGAGGGTTAGAGGTGGAGAGAGAATCTTAAGCAGGCTCCCACTCGGAGCAGAGCCCAACTCAGGACTCAGTCTCATAGCTCTGAAATCATGACCTGAGCTGAAATCAAGAGTGGAATGCTTAACCAGCCGAGCCACCCAGGTGCCCCGAGAATTTCTTAAAGGTAGTCTCAGTTTCCATTGTCTCAATATTCAGTTTTTTGTTGTCAACTGGATTGCTGACAAAGAAGCCTGTTAAGTTTAATAGAGGATATAATATCGGGCGCCTGGGGGGCCCAGTCTGTTGAGCTTCCAACTTCGGCTCGGGTCATGATCTCACAGTTTGTGAGTTCGAGCCCCGCGTCGAGCCCTGTGCTGACAGCTCAGAGCCTGGAGCCTGCTTCAGATTCTGTGTCTCCCTCTCTCTGTCTGCCCCTCCCCTGCTCACACTTTGTTTCTGTTTCTCTCTCTCAAAAATAAACATTAAAAAATTTTTTTAAATAAAACAAAAAATAAAAAAGGATGTAATATGACGGTAAGGGTTGTTAGTAAATGAATGGTTAGAGTAATTACCCAGCGCCACTAGCCAAATGCAGCCTGTGGTCTGCTTATGAAAATAAAGTTTACCGGAATACAGCAGCATTGCTCATTTGGTTACATATTGTCTCTTGCTGCTTTCATGCTACAAGCATGAAAAGAATTGAGTAGTTGCAACAGAGAATTTATGGCCTGCAAGGCCAACAATATTTACCATTTGTCCCTTTATAGGAAACACTTTCCAATCCTTGCATCAGAGGGGTAATGTTTCTTGTTAAAATCAATCTGGCTCGGATTTGCATACAGTATGACAAAGGTAGGTATCCAGCTTTTAAACACCCAATCTAGTTAATGTTTTTTGCAGTCTCCATGTGATGGCTTTTATCTTTTCAGTTGGTTGGGTTTTTTTTTTTTATTTTGGTGTACTTAACTTTTTTCTTAATAGTTTTTGAATCTTTTTCTTTGAACTATTTTTAATAAATCGTTATGTAAAATAGTGAGTGTAAGTCTTGCGAACACTGTATCAAAACATTAAATAGCAGTGTTTAAAATTCTCTACCCACAAGAATATTATAAACAGCAATGGACTAGGAGTCAGAAAACCTGAATTATATGGTTATACCCCTTTCTCAAATTAGTTATGTGAACTTAGGCAAGCCTTTTAACCCTCCTGAGCTTGAGTTTACTCATCTCTAAAATGTGAGGGTTTTATTAGCTCTTAAAAATTTTTTTTGAATTATTTATTTATTTTTGAGAGAGAGAGAGATGGGTCACCTGGGTGGCTCCGTTGGTTGACGGTCCAACTTTGGCTCAAGCCATGATCTCATGTCTCATGGGTTCAAGCCTTGCATCGGGCTCTGTGCTGACAGCTCAGAGCTTGGAGCCTGTTTCAAATTCTGTGTCTCCCTCTCTCTCTGCCCCTCATCACTCGCACTTTGTCTCTCTCTCTCTCTCTCAAAAATAAATAAACATTTAAAAAACTTAAAAGAGAGAGACCACGAGTGGGGAAGGGCAGAGAGAGAGGGAGACACAGAATCTGAAACAGGCTCTAGGCTCTGAGATGTCAGCGCAGAGCCGGAGGTGGGGTTTGAACCCATGAATCGTGAGATCATGACCTGAGCTGAAGTCTGGCGCTTAACTGACTGAGCCACCCAGGTACTCCTCTTTTAAAAAAATGTTAAAAGGTTTAACTTCTTTCAAAATTATGAAATGTTTTTAAAATGCAGAAAAACATAATTTTGGGGGAGTGGGGGAGAAAGAAGAGAGCAAGCGGGGAAGGAGCAGAGAGAGGGGACAGAGGATCCAAAGTGGGCTCTGTGCTGACAGGCTGACAGCAGCAAACCAGATGTGGGGCTCGAATTCACAAACTGAGATCATGACCTGAGCCAAAGTTGGATGTTCAACTGACTGAGCCACCCAGGCACCCCAAAATGCAGAAAAATATAAATAATGAAATAATGAATACGTAAATATGTATAAATACCAAATCAACATTTTAGCATGATCGCTTTAGAGTTTTTTTCCTTAAGAATTCATTTCATTTTATTTTAAAAGTTTATTTCTGAAAGAGAGAGCGCGCGTGTGCACTCACAAGTGGGGGAGGGGCAGAGAGAGAAGGGGACAGAAAAATCCAAACTGGGCTGTGGGCAGATAGCAGCAAGCCCAATGTGAGGCTCAAACTCTCGTACCGCAGGATCTTGACCTAAGCTTAAGACCAGTGCTAAACGGACCAAGCCACCCAGACACCTGTGTTTTGTTTTGTTTTGTTTTTAAATAAAATAGTTCAGATACAATTGAAGCCTCAGTGCTAGTCCCCCTCACTCCTACCCCAAAGATGAACTCTATTCTGATTATGGTGTTTATTATTCTGTTACATATTGTGATACTTTTATTAGGTACATATATGTTTTATTTAAACAGTACATACAGTTTTACATGTTTATTTTTAATGTTTATTATTGAGAAAGAGAGAGAGAGAGAGAGAGAAAACGAATGGGGGAGGAGCACAGAGAAGGGGACAGAGGATCCTAAGCGGGCTCCACGTCAGCTCAGGCCCCACATGAACTTGTGAACTGAGATCATGACCTGAGCTGAAGTTGAATGCCACCCAGATGCCTCTAGTTTTACATGTTTTTAAATATTGTATACATAACATCATACTGTACATTCAATGTTTGTTAATACTTGGTATGTAAACTTTGTCAGGTTAAGGAAATTCATATTTCTAGTTTGCTAACAGTTTTTGTTGTTTATTTTTAAATGAATGGGTATTGAGTTTTGTCAACTGACTTTTATGCCATCTCTTGTGATGGTCATATGCTTTTTCTCCTTTTGCCTTTGTTTATGTGATGAATTCTATTAATAGACTTTCTTTTTGGTTTATTTATTTTTGAGAGAAAGCATGAGTGGGAGAGAGGCAGAGAGAGAGAGAGGGAGAGAGAGAGAATCCCAAGCAGGCTCCACATTGTTAGCCTGGAGCTCAACACAGGGCTCGATGTGGGGCTCAAACCCATGAACCATGAGATCATGACCTGAGCCGAAGTTGGATGCTTAACTGACTGAGCCACCCAGGCGCCTCTCTATCATAGACTTCCTAATGTTAAACTATTCTTGCATTCCAGGAATAATTCCAACGTAGTTCTGATTCTCATTCCAGGTCTTAACTTGTGTGACTTCTATAGCCATTTGTAAATGTAAGGAAATTTATCTTATTAACCCATCTTTCTTGTTTCCCCTTACAGGCAGTTTTTCAGTGACATAATTATGGAAACCATGCAGGAGCTGCAGCAGTCAGGCACTTTCACCAGTCTCCTGGAAGCTTTGGGCAAAGAGAAGAAAAACAAAATGCATTTCTATGATAACATTGCCAGGTCTGAGTAATATCAGGTTTATTTGCTATACTGTATTTTAAAGTGCTATAAAATGTTTATCAGAAGTCCTTGATTTCTAAAGCAAATCAATTATGCCTTTCAGGGAAGATAAACACAAGTCAGAAATTAAGGTTCTAATCTTGGGACAGTAATTCAGATTTCTGGGCTTCAGTTATGTATATCTACAATCTGTCAAGAATATTCTTCCTATTATACAGTAATCTTTTTTTAATTTAAATTCTCAGTATTCTATTAGTTTTAGGTGCATAGTGATTCAACAATTCCACAGTCATCCTGTGCTGATCATGACATGTGCACTCCTTAATTTCCCTCACCTATTTCATCCATCCCCCCTCCTCCCCGCTGGTAACCATCAGTTTGTGCTCTATATTTAAGCATTTGCTTTTTGGTTTGTCTCTTTCTTCCTCTTTTTCTTTCCCCCTTTGGTTGTTTGTTTTGTTTCTTAAATTCCACATGAGTGAAATCATATGATATTTGTCTTTCTCTGCTGACTTATTTTGTTTAGCATTATACTCTCTAACTCCAGTTGCAAGATTTCATGATTTTTATGGCCGAATAATATTCCCTCGTATATACACCACATCTTTATCCATTTATTTATCAGTGGCCACTTGGACTACTTCCATATCTTGGCTATTATAAATAATGCTGCTGTAAACATAGGGGTGCATGTATCCCTTCTGAATTAGTGTTTTGTGTTCTTTGGGTAGATACCCAGTAGTGCCATTACTAGATTGTAGTGGAGTTCTATTTTTCACTTTTTGAAGAACCTCCGTACGGTTTTCCACAGTGGCTGCATCAGTTCACATTCCCACCAGCAGTTCAAGAGGGTTTCTTTTTCTCTACATCCTTGGCCAACACCTGTTGTTTCTTGTGTTGTTGATTTCAGCCTTTCAGACAGGTATGAAGTGATATCTCATTGTAGTTTTGAGTTGCATTTCCTTGATGTTAAGTGTTAATGAACATCTTTTCATGTGTCTATTGGCCATCTGGATGTCTTCTTTGGAAAATGTTCCTGTCTTCTGCCCATTTTTAACTGAATTATTTATTTATTGGATGATGAGTTTTTTATAAATTCTTTGTATATTTTGGGTACCAGCCCTTTATTGGATATGTCATTTGCAAATGTCTTTTCCCATTCTGTAGATTGCCTTTTGGTTTTGTTGATTGATTGAATTTTGCTTTCTCCCCCCTTGCCTCAGGGGACCTATCTAGGAAAAGTTGCTATAGCCAATACCAGAGAAGTTACTGCCTGTGCTTTCTGTGTGCTCTTCTAGGATTTTTCTTGTCTCACACTTAGGTATTTAATCCATTTTGAATTATTTTAGTAGATAGTGTAAGAAAGTGAGCCAATTTCTTTATTTTGCATGTTTCTGTCCAGTTTTTCCAAGGCCATTTGTTGAAGAGACTGTCTTTTTTCCATTAGATATTCATTTCTGCTTTGTCAAAGATTGACTGACCATATAATTGTGGGTTTATTTCTGTTTTCTATTCTGTTTCATTGACCTATGTATCTAGTTTTGTGCCATTACCATACTGTTTTGATTACTACAGCTTTTTTTTTCCAACAAGTTACTCTTTGTATTTTTTTAAATTTAATTCTAGTGTAGTTATCATACAGTGTTATATTAGTTTTGGGTGTACAATCTGGTTATCACTCAGTGCTCAACAGCTTTGTACCATAACTTCAAGTCCAGAATTGTGATGCCTCCAACTTTGCTTTTCTTTTTCAAGATTGCCTTGGCTATTTGGAGTCTTTTGTAATTCCATAAGAATGATACGATTGTTTGTTCTAGTCCTGTGAAAAATGCGGTTGGCATTTTGATAAGGATTGCATTAAATATGTAGATTGCTTTGGGTAATATAGACATTTTCACAATATTTGTTCTTCCAATCCATGAGTATGGGATGTCTCCATTTCTTGGTGTCATTTTCAGTTTCTTTCATCAGTATTTTATAGTTTTCAGAGTACAGATCCTTCACTTCTTTGGTTAGGTTTATTCCTAGGCATCTCATTATTTTGGGTTCAATTGTAAATGGGATTATTTTCTTAATTTCTGTTTCTGTTGCTTCATTATTGGTGTATAGAAATGCAACATATTTCTGCACATCGATTTTGTATCCTGCCACCTTATTAAATTCATTTATCAGTGTTAGCAGGTTTTTAGTATAGTATTTTGGTTTTTCTGTATAGTATCATGTCATCTGCCAACAGTGAAACTTTTACTTCTTCCTTACTGATTTGGATGCCTTTACAGTAATCTTTCATAAGACTGAATTCACTGAAAATCCCTAAACAATAGGTGGTGATAATAAAGAGCATGCTAAGGGAAGTTTTCTTTTCCAGACCCTTTCAACTAATTCCAAAGAGTTTCATACCTTAAGAAATAGAACACAATCAGATGATTTTGGGATCAAGATAAAATTGTTCTTAAATGAAGGCTGAGTACTTAGAATGAGAGTGTTTATCTTGTTTGCATAGGTGGAATTGTTTTTCCTTGAGTTATTTTCTCTTCCTTTGTACCTTAGTATTGGTAATAAATTCTGTACTAAGGATTTTTTTTTTTTGAGAGAGAGAGAGAGAGGGACAGTATGAACATGTGCACGAAAGCAGGGGAGAGGGAGAGAGAGAGGGACAGAGAATCCCAAGCAGACTCCACGGGGCTTCATCTCACAATCCTAAGATCATGATATGAACTGAAATCAAAAGTTGGACACTTAACCTACTAAGCCACCCAGACATCCGTGTACTAGGAATATTTTGATAGTTACATTAATTAACACATATGTAGACTTAGGATAGTTCCTGGAACACAGTAAGTACCCAATAAGAATAGCAGTACTATTGTGGACTTAACATTGTAAGTACATTGCTGGTGGGAGAATGAATTAGTATAATTTTAAAAAATTATTTATTTATGAAAAACAAAAACATATATACCTAATTTTAAAATATTCACTATGATATATGTACTATTCCATAATTTATTTAACCATTCCTTGAATTAACATTTAGGTTGTTTCCAAATTTTTGCTTTAGCAAATAGTGTGTCAGTGTATTTCTTTGTACATAAATGTACATCAGCAAATGTCTGATCTATTAATATCCCATGAGGCTCAGTCACTAGACATTCAGTCTGTAATGTGGAATTACAGAATCAAAGAGACTCTATAGCTTAGTGGATGATATTATAAATCTGTTTAAAGTATTGTTTACAGAATTATAACATGGGGGAAATGTTTATATCACAGTGGTTTTTTTTTTTTTGAGAAAGAGAGGGGGAGAGAGGGAGAAAAAGAGAGAGAAAGAGAACATGAATGGGGGAGGAGCAGAGGGAGAGAGAGAATCCCAAGCAGCTCCACACCCAACATGGAGCCCAACACAGAGCTCAGTCTCACAACCATGAGATCATGACCTGAGCTGAAATCAAGAGTGGGCTGCTGAACTGACTGGGGCACCCAGGTACCACTATGTCACAATTTTAAATAGAAAAAGAAAGGTTGGAAATAATATAATATTTTCATAACTGTATAATAAAACTAAAAAAATCACATCGATATAATAAAAAAAAAAACATGCATAGAAAATGAGAACTGGAGGGGCACCTGGATGGCTCAGTCTGATGTTTGACTTTGGTTTGTGAGTTCAAGACTCGTATTGGTCTCTCTTCTGTCAGCATAGAGCCTGCTTTGGATCCTCTGTCCCTCTCTCACTGCCCTTCCTCTGCCTGTTCTCTCTCTCTCAAAATAAAATAAACTAAAAAAAAAGAAAGAAAGAAAGAAAATGAGAACTGGAGGCTTCTGCTTCAGTTGGTATATGTACATACATTCAATATATTTATTGTAGGATAATGGTAAAAATCTAGAAATAGCATAAATGTTCTTTAATAAAGGAGTTCTTAAATGATTGTTAATTTTAGGAAATAAACATTCAGCTATTAAAAAGATTAGAGTTCTATGATTGATCTAGAGGAATGTTCTTCATTTACAGACAAATGAAAAAAGTTACAGTATTATGTGTGTAATGAGACTTTTATTTTAAAAAAGCCTCATCCAAAAAAAAAAAACCTCATCCATATATGTAAGAGCATAGAGAAAGAAGTGGAAGGACATATATCAAAGATTTAACATTGATTATGTCATAAGAGTGAATTGGAGGGGAGAAGGGAGATGGCAGATTACCCATCTTTTTCTATAAGTGCCTATTCAGTTTTGAAATATTACAATATTGCTCTTATTACTTAGTAATTTCAAAAAAGCTAATCAAGTAAGAAAAATAAAGGGGCACCTGGATGGCTCAGTCAGTTAAGCATTCAACTTTGGCTCAGGTCATGATCTTGCGGTTCGTGAGTTTGAGCCTCGTGTTGGGCTCTGTGCTGACAGCTCAGAGCATGGAGCCTGCTTCAGATTCTGTGTCTCCCTCTCTATTTCTCCTCAACTCACACTCTGTCTCTCTCTCTCTCTCTAAAAAATAAATAAAGATTAAAAAAAATTTTATTAAAAAAAGTTAGAAAAATAAAAATGAAATATGTACCACTATTTGGGAGGGAGTAAATAATCTCAATGTAGACAGTTTACCAGTGATTGATTTTACATATGTGATTATATATAATAATTTATTCTTTTAATATTTCTTCCAATTATCAATTTGGATTTACTTAAGTCGCAATATTATATGTAGTTTTAGGTAAATCAGTTTCATGTTTAGTATTTTAACTATTGTGCAATTGGCACTTTTATCATCGCATTTAGTGATGAATATAAGAGAGACAAGATTTTCTATTTAGTTCCTTGAATAAGAGCTCTATTGAGATAAAATTATATACTGTTAAAGAAATTATTCAGACACATGTCAAAATGGTAATGAAGGCTGTATTCAGGATTATTGTAATAAGGAGAGAGTAATGTTTCATCCACTGACCCCCTCTTCATTGGGGGTCAGTGGATGAAACATTACTAAGAGACATAAAGAGTAGAGGATTCTTGCTAAGCTAACAGGATTCTTGCTGAAAGCAGGCTAAAGGCTTAGATATCGGGTGGGGGGTGAGGAGTTTGACCAGATATCCTGGGAGATCAGATGTGAAGGGTGGGAGATTCTCTCTAAACTGATTTAGTAGAAATCTAGCAAGATTTCTGTATAACCAGGTTATACAGGCTGAAGGCAAGGACAGTGGCCAAGGTCAAGGCCTGGTAGAGAAGAAGGCTCAGAGGAGCCTGATTAGTTTGGTCAAGGAGAGAGTTTTTGTCAATACCAAACATTTATCTTTTCAATGTATACAATTTGGTGGTGGTTTTTCGTATGTTCACAGATGTGCAACCATCACCACTATCTAATTCCAGAACATTCTCATTATTCCAAAAAAGAAAGCCTGTACTCATTAGTACTCACTTTCCATCCATCTCAGCTCCTCTGTTTAGTTTTAAATGAAGCTTCTCTTGATGGTAATTATCATCACTATACAATAAAATCTTACAAAATAATAAGAAAAATACCAGTATATAAAATAGAAAAATGGACAAAAGATAAGTATAATGAATGAAGCTTGGAGAAAGCCCCATGTAGGGTCTGGCATGATATGATTTTTCCTTTTTTTAGGAGCAGGTGTGAAAGACAAATCTAGACATGCTTAAAGTATGCATTCTACCTGTGAGATGTGTGCATATCTGCCCCTAAGTAAGAATTAATAACATCTAAAAATCCTCTGCTTAAACTCCCTTTGGTTAGGAATCATTCTCACTTAAAAAACTTTTTTTGTAGGTGCGCCTGGGTGTCTCAGTCAGTTAGGCGACTGCATTCAGCTCAGGTCACAATCTCCAAGTTTGTAGGTTCAAGCCCTGCATCAGGCTCTGTGCTGACAGCTTGGAGCCTAGAGCCTGCTTCACATTCTGTGTCTCCCTCTCTCTTAGCTCCTCTCCAACTTGTGCTCTTTCTCTCTCTCTCAAAAATAAATAAACATTTAAAAAACTTTCTTAAATAATTTTTTTGTGTGTGATCTCTATAACCCAACATGGGGCTCAAACTCACAACCTCAAGATCAAGAGTTGCATGTTCTTGTAACCGAACCAGCCCAGCACCCCGTAACTTATTTTTAAATATGTATCCTACTTCATTATTATGCAGGGGAGATAAGACCCTTTTCACTTTTACTCCCTGTAGTTGGAGATCTATCTGTAAGGCACATTCTTTCTTATGTCCACCACAGCCAATTACCTCAGCCCTGTGAGCCACTTTCCTCGTCTATAAAATAGGGGGATGATAGAGACTACCTTCTGAGGTTATTATGAGGCAAGAATATGGAAGAGTTCAGAATAGAAAGGATTCTTCTTTTTCTTCTTCCTGTTCCTCCTCTTCTTAGCTTTTTCTCCGCAGCAGCTATTTTAGATACAACACATGAACCAGAAACACCCTCCTCTGGTTTACTGAAACAAATCACAGTCTTTTGTAAAGTGTTACTAAAAGTGTGTTCCATGGACCAGTACCATTAGCAACATCTCAGAACTTGTTAGAAGTACAAATTCTACTGTCCCACACCTCCTGAATCAGAATCTCTGAGGTAGAGCCTAGGAATCTGTTTTTTAAGATTAGTGTTGATCCTTGTGCACACTAGAGTTTGAGTAGCACCTCTCTAAACAAATCATTCTTAATTCTTCTAGGGAGGAAAAGGGAAGAAAACAGATAAAATCTCTTCAAAAACAGCTACTTAATGTCAAAAGAGAACGGCAAGCTGAAGTACAGGTAAGAATTACTGGGCCAACACCAAAAGTTACTGAGCTGAAACAGCTATATAGAAGCAATCTTTCTTTTTCTTTCTTTCCTTTCCTTACCTTTCCTTTCCTTTCCTCTTCTCTCTTTTCCTTTCTTTCCTTCCTTCCTTCCTTCTTTCCTTCCTTCCTTCTAATAAGCCAAGACCTTTATTGACGCAGCAGGCACTTTTCAATGAACCCAACCTAGACAGCTCATCTTCTCTGGGAAGATGGGATGTCTGTATAAACTCTTGAAGTTTTACTACTTCAAAAAACAAGCTCTCCCTTTTACCATAGCCCTTAAGATCTGTTTCTGCCCAAACTGCGCCTCCCCATTTTAAATAGGCAGAGCACACAGGTACACCTGACCAATGCTGGCCAGCCACTCCAGGAGACAGTTACGTCAGTTCTGTGTTACTCGTGGACAAAGGCATAGACTTTCAGATCCTGCAAAGGATTTGGGAAACAGACAACTTCTCCCTCGACCTTGAAAATAAAATATACTTCAGTAGATGCATGTCCTGAAATAGTTTAGCTGGGAGTCCCTAGGAAGGTGGTCCCTTGTCAGTCCCTTCTTCATCAGCCTGTGCATCCAAAATTCTTTTCCTGGTAACATGGTAACATGAATTGTTTT
Source organism: Suricata suricatta (assembly GCF_006229205.1). NCBI lineage: Eukaryota > Metazoa > Chordata > Mammalia > Carnivora > Herpestidae > Suricata > Suricata suricatta. Next base: position 70,816,857 of record NC_043704.1, read on the forward strand.
CTGTTTTTTTGTTTTTTTAAAGTCTCTCTTGCTGCAAGAACTCTTATAATGGAGCCTAGTCCTCCTCCTGCTAATGCCTTTTTGTGCCACTGGAGTAACACTGTGCTGTTTTCTGTGGGCTTCTCAAACCTTTTATAAATGTACTTCATTAGCAAGTCAGTGCCATTTCTGTCCAGTGACTGCACAGCCTGCTCAATTTTAATGCTTTTAAAATTTGTAAGCACTTTCAGCACCATGCCGTGGGCTCGTTCCTTCACAGCCTGATTCTTGGTGTTGATGGGAGAGTTCTGTAAGGCTGCACGGAATGCCCGAAGCGTGTCCCCTTGCCGCAGAAGGCTGTCCACCTTGCTGGGGTCTGGGCCTGGCTCAGAGCCATCTTTCTTAAGCAAAGAAAAATTGTATATGAGAAATTGTTGTTTCCCCTGGGATACCTTTACTACTGAAAACATAAAGAGAGTAGCTCGAGTGAGCTGGAATAGAACTCGGGGACGCCCTAACCCTCTGGAACACTTAGTCTGTTCTTAGCCCTCCCATCTCGCTCAACCACACTACCCACCCCTGCCCTACAGGAGACCTCATCTCAGGCAGTTTCTTGTGTTCCAGAATCCCAGACGGGAGACTATAGTCCTAGATAGGACATTAAACATGTTATAAAACCTTTCATACACAATGGTTCGGTTTAATAATATCATCTGTATTATATTTCAAGTACAGAGTGGATTTAATGAGCTTTTATGGTCATTAGGCCCTAACCTTATATCTCATTTACCTCTATAAGAAAATGCATCCCAAGTTTTAAGCAATAGACTTGCAAAACCAGGCTTGGACTACAGCCTAGGCAGTTAGAAATTCGTTCTGTTAGGATGACTAACACTATTAGCAGTTTAGAAAGTTAAAAAATATGGCTTAATATCAGCTTTTGCTTACCTATTTGGACAAGTTTATACTTTAGATCAGGGAATCTTCATTATTATATAGAAGTTAGAAGACTGTTTTAAAAATATATTTAGAATTGTCTAAAAAAGGTCACTAGCCTTTCTTCTAAAACACTATCTTTAGGTCTTCTGAACAAATTGCTTAACATTCTCTCTTCTTTTTGGTTTTTTCCCCCTCTCCAACATCCTCTGTTATTTTCCATTTACTAATTACAAAGTACCTTTGGTAGTGATTTTTATATCACTATCCCTATTAGCCCTCTGCTTATAGCTTACATTAAAAATTTTTTAAATGTTTATTTATTATTTTTGAGAGAGTGTGAACAGCGGAGGGGCAGAGAGGGGCGGGGGGGAGACACCGAATCCAAAGCAGGCTCCAGGCTCTGAGCTGTTGACACAGAGCTCAGTGCAGGGCTCCAACTCATGAACCATGAGATCATGACCTGAGCAGAAGTCAGATGCTCAATTGACTGACCCACCCAGGCACCCCTAACATTTTTTTAAATGTTTATTTATTTTTGAGAGAGACAGAGTGTGAGCAGGGGAGGGTCAGAGAGAGAGGAAGCCGAAGCAGGCTCCAGGCTCCAGTTGTCAGCACAGAGCCTGATGTTGGGCTGGAACCCATGAACTATGAGATCATGACCTGAGCCAAAAGTCGGACGCTTAACCAACTGAGCCACCCAGGCACCCCTGTGGCTTACATTATTTGAGAAACATTTTTCTTTTCTAGAGAGCTTCACAAAACCTGGTGTGTGCTTAGATTTTCTCTCTAATGTATAGATTTTTTCAGAGGTTTCTTAGCTTTTTCCCCTAAACAACTCTCCCATTATTTAAAAACTCCTCTTGCATTTCATGACTATAAAAATAAAATATTTATGTTAATTTCCTTTTAAGCATCCAAATCAGACAGTATCAAAAGAAATTTCAGGCTTGGCACTCTTCCAGTTAACTCCCCTATGTTACTATTACAACCACTTTTTTTTCTCTTTCTTTAAACACTTTTTGATTAAATAGAATTTTTCAGGCAACATCCACACTTGCTTGTGACATTTTCCTCTTGGGTGATATATTAGCCATTACACTTAAGCAAAGTAAAACTAAAGCAGAATTGGGCCACCTGGGTGGCTCAGTCAACTGAGCATTGGCTTCGGCTCAGGTCATGATCTCGTTGTTCATGAGTTTGAGCCCCTCGTCGGGCTCTGTGCCGAACGCTTGGAGCCTGGAGGCTGCTTAGGATTCTGTGTCTCCCTCTCTCTCTGCCCCTCCCCTGCTCACACTGTCTCCCTCTGTCTCTAAAAAATAAATTAAAAAAATTTTTTTTAAAAACTAAAGCAGAATATCACTCAGATATTTTGATCATCAGCAAAGGAATAAACCAGGACTAAAAGATCCAAGGAAAACCTTGGAGCAAAAAAGCTATCAAGATGGAATCAAGTTAAATTCCTAAAGTTACTGAAAAACCAGTGATCAAGTCAAAATTGGAAAATAAGAAGACAGTTTAGAAATACATGGATACTAGAAACCTGTGGGTCAAAAAATTATGCCAGCATTTAGGATGGCAAGTTTGTATATGTGAAAGTGTGAATGGTGGTCACTGGAATGTGTGAGATCAATTGCCTTAGATAGAAAGCTTCCTGGTGGGCCCTCAGGCAAAAAGAAAAGTCACAAAAGAAAAAAAAAATCAGGTTGCTATCAGACATGTTTTTTTTTTTTAATTTAAAATTTTTATTTATTTATTTTTACTTTAGAAAGTTTCATATTTTTTTAACATATGCAATTATTTTCCATCATTTACAATACAATAGTTGCAATGACACTCAAAACAGAGAAGCAAAGTAAAAAATCAAAACACCAACTTCTGTTTCATGTAATTAGACTTATACAGAAATTAGAAGGTTAAGTAACAACTAGTTAATCACCTAATTTCACAGCTATCTGAAGTGGCAATCGTTATTCAGACTTTTGAACAGCAGCATACAAAGCAAGATAACAGGGGAGCAGCATTTTCATGAAGCTAATAGGGGAAAAAAGAGAGAACCAAGGTCGATATATAAAAATCAGTTTACCTGTTTCATATATTGGCAGCAGATACACATATGTGTGTGTGTGTGTGTGTGTGTGTGTGTGTGTATGCATATATATATAATAGCATCAAAAATATCAGTGAATAGGGGCACCTGAGTAGGTCATCTGGTTAAATATCTGACTTCAGCTCATGTCATGATCTCGAGGTTCGTGAGTTTGAGCCCCACACTGGGCTTCACACTTTCAGTTTGGATTCTCTGTCTCCCTCTCTTTCTCTTTACTCCTCTACCACTTGCACATGCTTCCTTTCTCTGTCTCAAAACAAATACATACACTTAAAAAAATGAATAGCAATGAATTCAAGAACAATTACAAAATGTGCAAGACTTCTTTGCAGAAAACTATAAAGCACTAGGAAAAAAGTAAATAATACTTAAGTGGAGGGATATACTATGTTTATAGATTGGATGTACTACTATATTTATGGATCACTCAGTGTGATAAAGCTAGCAATTCTTCCAAAATTGATAGCTACATTGAATTCAATCCCAGTCAGAATTCTGATTGGATTTAAGTTAATTTATTTATTTACTTATTTGTATGAAACTTGTCAAGCTGATTTTAAAATTCATATTGAAATGCCAGGGATCAAACTAAGACATGGACGCATGGGTGGCTCAGTTAGTTGAGCATCCAACTCGATTTCAGGTCAGGTCATGAGCCTAGGGTCATGGATTGAGCACTGCATTGGGCCCCTCGCCGAGTATGGAGCCTGCTTAAGATTCTCTATCTCCCTCCCTCTCTCCCCCTTGACCCCTGTCCACCACTTGTGTGCTCTTACCCTCTAAAATAAAAAGTAAAAGTAAAAGAATCAAGACAATATTGAAAAGGAACAAGTGGAAGATCTTGCTTTCCTGACTTAAGGATTGAAAAATAGAGCAATGGAACAGAATACAAGGAAAACCATTATACACTTATGACAAGTGTGGCACCACAGAGTAGTGAAAAACTAAACTTTACTCTGGCATGACACTACGCATAAAAAGTCAGTTCCGTGTGATTATAGATCTAAATGTGAGAGGCTAAAGCATAATATTTCTAGATAATATAGGAGACTATAATCTTGACCTTGGGTAGGGAAAGATATCTTAAACAAGTCATAAAAGGTAAAGTTACAAAGGAAAAGTTTGAAGAATTGGACTATATTAAATTTTAAACTTCTGTTCATCAAAAGACACCAATAGGGAGAGAGAGAGAGGAGCAAGCCACAAAGTAGGAGATGATACAGGGCATAACCAACAAGGGCTTATATCTAGAATATACAGAGAACTTCTGCAAATTAATGAAAAAAAGATAGCCACCTAATGGAAAACTAATCAAGAGGGTGAAGAGGCACCTTCAAAAAGGATATCCAACTGGCCAAGGAGCATATGAAAATATTATCATCAGGTAAATGCAAATTGAAACCACAAGGAGATAATTATCTTCCCATTAGAATAGTTAATTCTATTATATTTGTATTGTATCTGGTATTATAATAATTTCTAATACCAAATGGTGATGATGTGGAGTTTTGGGATTTCTAATACACTAATACTGAGTATATTGTTTCTACTATTCTGGAAAAAGTTTAGTATTATCAAAGCTAAAGCAAAGAGACTGTTATGACCAGCAATTCTACCCAGTAGAATCTGTGTGCATGTGGAATCATGTATAAAAAATGATCAATAAAGCATTATTTGTGGTAGTTACAAATGGAAGCAACCAAAATGGTTATCATACATTAAGATATTTTCATTCACTAAAATACTAAAGTTAAAAATTAGTGAACTGTAGCTACCAAATTATAAACTTAATGTGGAACAAAATAGTCTAGATACAAAGAAGACATACTGTATGATTCCATTTTCAGGAAGTTCAAAAAGCTAAACTATTGTGTTTAAGGAGAAATGCTTAGATTATAAAACTATAAGAAACTTACCATAAAATTAGAGAAATGCTTAGATTATAAAACTATAAAGAAACTTACCATAAAATTAAAGATAGTAGATACTTCTGGGGAAGAGAAAGAGATTAGTAATTGAGAAAGGATATGGAGGGGAGTTCATGTCAATTCTGTTTCTTATCCTGAGAATAATTTCTTATTTATAAACACAGGGTTTACTTTATGATAACTGAAATATACATTTTTATATATATTAACTTAGATATATACTTTTTCTTTTCTTTTATTGATGCCAAACATGGGACTTGAGCTCATGACCCTGACATTAAGGGTCACATGCTCTACTGACAGCTGGGCACCACTGTGCATTTTTTGCAAAAGCAAACGGTATGTTCCGGAGCACCTGGGCTCAGTCAGTTAAGCATCTGACTCCATCTTGGCTCCAGTCATGATCTCACAGTTTGTGAGTCAAGCCCTGCATTGAGCTCTGTGCTGACAGTGTGGAGCCTGCTTGGGATTCTCTCTCTGTTCCTCTCTCTCTCTCTCTGCCTCTCCCCAGTCATTCTCTCTCTCTCTCTCTCTCTCTCAAAATAAATAAATAAGCTTAAAAATAGTATGTTCTGTATTCACACACACAGTTAGAAAAAAGTAATTATGTGTGTTTTGTGCAGATACAGGGGGTTATGGATACATAGAGGATGGATCTTAAACTAAGAGAGTGAGTCAAGGAAGGATACCCCATAGAAAATATATTTAAGCTGAGACTTAAAGGGATATCTACAAGTTACATCTAGGTAAAGAAGAGGAGAAGAATGTTTTAGGCTGAAGGAACAGAAAAACATACTTGAAGATTTTATTATGATGACTTCCTCATGAATTGACCCTTTTATCATTATAAAATATTCCTCTTTACATGTGGTAATGCTCTTTGTCTTAAAGTATATTTTCTTTGATATGCTCTTTCTTTTTTTTTAAGCTTGCTGTTTGCATAGTCTATCTTTTCCACTTATTCACTGTTAACCTATCTGTGTCTTTATATTCAGAGTACATCTCCTATAGAAGACATATACTTGGATCTTGTTTTTAGAAAAAATTTATGCATTCTGACAACCTCTACCTTTTAATCAGTCTTTAGTCCATTAACATTAGTGTACTTATTGATATAGTTGTTGGATTTATGTGTTTTATTATTTGTTAATTGTTTGTCTCCTCTGGCTTTTATATTTTCCTGGCTTATTTTGGATTATTTGGGGTTTGGTTTTTTTTTTTTAGATTTCGATTTTAATTTACATAGTGGCCTCTTACCTATACCTTTTTGCATTTTTAAGATATATCGTTGCTCTAGGGATTTCTTTTTACAATCTGTTTAGCATTAATATTGTACCACTTCACATAAAATGTAAAAACCTTGCACTCATATAGTTCCACTGTTTCCCTCTTCCCCACCACTCTCTTTTATTCTATGTCATACATACTACACATACATACATTATATATATTACACAAGATCCAAGACTGCAAACAAAAAACAATATGGTGTTTTCCTTAATTATATGTGTTTTTAAAAATTAAGAAGAAAACAATTGTCTTACTTACCCCAATATGTATCAATAGGTTTTCATCTGGTGTCATTTACTTTCTGCTTAAAGAAATTCCTTTACTATTTCTTGCAACCCATGTTTCCTGTAGACAGGTCTTCATTTTTTTAATTAAAAAAAATTTTTTTTATTATTTGAGAGTGAGAGAGAAAGAAAGAGAGCGAGCATGTGTGAGGGGCAGAGAGAGGGGGAGAGGGAATGCCAAGCAGCCTCCTTGCTGTGAGCCTGGACCCGAACTAGGTTCACAACCTGAGCTGAAACCAAGAGTCAGAGGCTTAACTGCCTGAGCCATCTATGTGCCCCAAGAAGTCCTTTTAATTTTCTTTTTCCCAGGTCTAAGGCCATATCACCCTGAAAGTGTCTCATCTCATCTTTTACCTAGAAATGTGTCTTTGCCTTTGTTCTTTAAAGATATTTTCAGTGGGTATAGAATTTTGGGTTGACAGATTTTCCTTTCAGTACTTTAAGGATATGTACTATATTTTGACCTCCATTATTTGTTCTGAGAAGATAGTAGTCATTCAAATCATTATTTTCCTGTATATAGTGGAATTTTCATTTTTAACTTTGATTTTCAGCAATTTGATTATACTGTGTTTAGATGTGATTTTCTTCATATTTATTCTGTTTGTGTTTTGCTGTAAATGTGATTTCTTCATATTCTGCTTGGGCTTTGCTGAGATGCCTAAAAATGTAAATTTGTGTCTTTCACAAAATTTATGAGATTTTCAGCCCTTATCCTTTTTCTCCCCCAAAATTCTATACCCATGGAAAATATCTTTCAAGAACAAAGACAAATAGAGCCCTAACAGTCATGACCATGCAATATTGTAAAACACATTTGAAGTGCTTCCTCTTTGTTTTGATTACTGCAATTTGTGGTACTGAGTGTTTATCAAACGGGGAAAATACTATCCTCTGTTAGATTTATATTATTATGTGCAGTTAGGCATTACATTTGAAGGAGCTTACTCAAAAGAGATCAGTTAAGACAGTAAGGTGTATAGAAACTTTATTGCAAAAGGAAAAAAAAGAAGAAATCAATACGATTGAAATGAGAATAGTTCAAATGGAAAGAAAGCAATGGGTGGAATTGAAACCTGAAACTTTAGAAGTTTGGACCTGATTCTGTTTCATCTGCATCTTAGAATGGGTGACTTTGTGTAGCTCCGAGCTCAGAGTTTATTCAGAGACTGTCATACAATCAGCCAGTATTCTTAGTCATAGACAGATAAAGATAGAAGTCAACTTAATACAGAACTGTATTTTTTCCAGTGGCTTTTTCACTTTAATAGACCACATTCCTATTTTCCTTTTTCCATCCAGCCAAAGCAGCAGCCCAAGGGGTAACACAAGTTCCAACTTCTCCAGACAGTAGCTTCCAAAAATTCCAGGAACCATACTCTCATCTCTACTTCGTGTTCAATTATGAAAATGGACACTGTCATTAAAACCCTTTGGCTTATAATATTGTGGCAGCCATCAGAGCCTTATTTACTATAATTGGTTGACTGCTTCTTTCCATTTCTAAATCATGCTCCTCTGAATTCAGATAAAAAGTACATCTGAAGGCAGTTTGGGGATTTGTAAGTAAAGTTTGATCTGCTACAAAAACCCACAAATCTGGTACTTCAGTCCACAGACCTTGATCATGGGGAAGGCTGCAGACACCATGGACAACCAGAGTTATGCTGGTGAGTTGTGGATCTTTCCTTGGTGAGAATCTTAAAAGGAATTCATACAACTCATGACACTTGGCCGGTAACCCACTGCTTCTAGGCTGCCTCCTTGTTGTATCCCAGGAAGATGAAGAAATGGAATATTTCAGTCCATTTACTAGTATCCCTCGATCATGATTTTACCATGACTAAACTGTCAAGATTTTATATCTTCTTCTGTTTCCACACTTTCACCATAGGAGGCCACAAGTTGTGCAGAACAGAAATACAGGAGGGAATAATCAGAGGCCCCTGGAAACAGCATTAAAACCAGATGCCTTTCACTTGGCATGGTATAATTGTAGACCAGTGTTGTGTGACCTTATTGAGTTACATAACAGAATACCTTTTGCTCACCATAGGCAGAAACTCCTACTAGAGTTTTAACTCTGCATTTCTGATCTTCATATTATTACTCTGAAAGACATAATATTCAGTTTGGTAAAGAAAACTGACCAGGAACATTTTCTTGAGTTTTTGAAAGGTTTTTTTTTTGTATCGATGCTATTTAATGAATACTTAACTGCTCAACACTGTTAGATTCTGTAAGAAACAAAACTACAACTATTTATATGGCCATGGTTTTCTGGAAAAGGTTTTACGGATTTAAGTGGTGTATAAATAGGTATTCAGATTCCAGCCAATGAAGAATTGACACCATCACATTTCATTTTAACTCCTCTTCCTAGAAATCCAAACTTTATTGTATTATCATACAATTTGAACTAGAAGGGAAGAAAAAAGTGAAATGGGGAAGAGACAGGAGAAGGGAGGAGTGTGTAAAAAGAAGGGAAGGGGAAAAAGCCAAAAAAGAACTCTCTTAAAGTTAATGAACATTTATTGAGTAGCTAAGTTGTGTAAGGCACTGGCAGGGATTCACAGTTGAGGAACATCTTAGAGAGGTTAAGTTAATTGCCCACAGCTTGTAAGAGACTAAAAGGACTGAGATCTTTTGTCAAGTAGGCCTGTAGCATATTCTCTGCCAGAGATACTCATCTCCTTGGAGTGACTCTGATACAGCTGGAATAGGTTCTCTGTAATTGGAATGATTCCATAGAGTTACACCAAGAAGTCAAACAAAATGACCTGAAGAATTCCTTTCTGAGTAATTTTAGGGGCCTATGATTCTTTATTTTATTAAAAAAATTTTTTAAAGACAGCTCATTTTCTTTTTTTAATGTTTATTTTTGAGAGAGAGAGAGAGAGAGAGAAAAAGTGTGAGTGGGGGAGGGGCAGAGAGAGAGGGAGACAGAATCTGAAGCAGGCTCCAGGCTTTTGAGCTGTCAGCACAGAGCCCAATTCAGGGCTCAACCCCACAGACCCATGAGGTGCCCAGAGGGGCCTATGATCCTTTAAACTGTATTTGTTTTTCATTGTGGGTGATCTTGACTGATTTCTGCTTTGTTTCTTCTAATACTTAACTACCTCCTCCCAGCTTAGTGGTAAGACTAAAATTGGTTGGTATTTAAAGAAACACAGATCTCTGATAAAGCAATGCATTTTTATTATTAGTTATGCTTACTGACAATTTCTCTGTGAAGTGACCCATGCTGTGCCTGATTCTTTTCAAACAGTCAAATGTTACCACCCTGACTAACCTTCCAAACCCTAAACCTTTCCAAAGTTTCCCATGGCACCTGGAATACAATTTAAACTTAATAGCACCTGAAGTCCTGCAGGGTTCCTTCTTACTTACTTCTCCAACTGATAGGGAAAATCTGTTGTAAAAAGGCCGACAGGACTAATAAAAAACACCTGTCCCTGATTAATGAGGAATACTGAAGTAACAGCTATAAATTGTTCCCTCTGCTCATGCTCTGGGCTCAGACCTCTGGAGAATGATAACCTCTGAGCCCACCAGTGTAAAATAAACCTCCTGCCTTCCAAGATCTCCAAATGCCACTTGGTTCTTCCACCGGGTGATCCATACCAGACTCCATAACATTAGGTTCCCTGACTGGGAAACCCAACCTCGCTGGCCTGTTGTTGCCACCGGTTTGGGAAAACGGCCAGGTGGTGACTGAAAAAGGAATCGAGGAATCATGAAGGAGGTACGCCCTGCCTGAATTTTGGCAGTCTTCAGCTCAGTCACCTTGGGCTGGCCCTGCTCCACCGTTTCCGCCAGACTCAAGGAGACTTAGCAAATGAGGACTGGGAACCCACGATGGAAACCAGTAAGGCCTGGGCCCTAAATCTGTCCTGTCCTGTCCACGCATAGTGGTGGAAGGGGGACCTGATCACTCCTCAGAGACTTTAGAGGCCTCTTTAGTAGGGGCCTTCATCTGTCCGACCCACCCATAGTGGTGGAAGGGGGAGTTGATCACTCCCTGGAGACCTCAGTGGTCTCCTCCATAGAAATCCTGTGGGAGGGAATGTAATAACCTCTGGGGTGTATGTGTGAGTGTGAAAGTGCAACTCTGTCTTGCTTGCTTGCCTGGTTCGATTCTGTGGCTCCATGAGTGGGCACCCTTAAGGTCCCCAAAAGCCTACGGAGTCTGAGTGGGTCCATCTGCAATTCTGTGGTGAACGGCATACAGTCTGTGGTGGAATTGGAATAGTTTCCGATCATAAGTCCTGAAGCTGAGACTGTTACAGCTAAGCGTCTTCTGAGTTCTTTCGGGACACAGCCAGGAGGGCATCTGACTGGTCTCCTCACTAGAGGGGCATCCCTACCCCTTTATCTTTGTGACACCACCTCATGGGAACATTATGGGGTTGGGACAGAGCAGACCCACAGTTCTTGAAACTCTGAGAACTTTGAGAAGGGGTTTTCAGGAGACTATGGAATTAAGATGACCCTACATGAGTTGGAATGGCCCACTTTTGGGGTAGGATGGTCCTTGGAGGGAACTTCAGATGTCCCCTTGGTCCGCTGCATCTGGAGACCCAGGTTACTCTGATCAGTTCCCGTATATCAACTCTTGGTTAGAGATTGTCCAAACCCTCCCCCTTTGGGTGCAATGAAAAACACCTGCCCCTGATTAATGAGGAATGCTGGAGTAACAGGCTATAAATTGTTACCTCTGCTAATGCTCTGGGCTGAGACTTCTAGAGAATGCTCTCCTCTGAACCCACCAGTGTAAAATAAACCTCCTGCCTTTCAAGACCTCAAACTGCTGCTTGGTTCTTCCACCAGGTGATCCAGACCAGATTCTGTAACACAACCTCATCCTGTCTCACTCTCAACTGTTGCTGGGATAGTCTCTAGAGTTTTTTTCAGTCCCTGGAATGTATCCAGGTTTTTGGTGCCTCAGGACTTGGGCATTTATTTTTCCTTTTTCTTAGAATCTTCTTGACCCCACTTTTCATGTGACATACATAACTACTCCTTCAGGTGTCAGATTTAACATTCTTTTCTCAGAATCCTTATTTTTTATATACATGTATTTTAAAGTTTATTCATGGGGGGGAGGGGCAGAGAGAGAGGGAGAGAGAATACCAGGCAGGCTCCACACTGTCCCTGCAGAGCCCAGTGTGGGGCTAGAACTCATGAGTCATGATATTATCACCTGAGCTGAAATCAAGAGTGGTTAACCACGTGAGTCACCCAGGTGCCCCAGAGACTCCTGCTTAGACCATCCAAACAAGGTATCCCTTGTTATTTTCTTTCATGGCTTATTGTTCTATTTAATAGTATTTTGCACCTTCAAAAAAATTTATATATCTTGCACTGTTAAAAATGTTTTTTGCTTTGTTTTTAAAATATTGTTTTAAAATGTTTTTAATGTTTATTTTTGAGAGAGTGACAGCATGAATGGGGGAGGGGCAGATAAAGAGGGAGACACAGAATCCAAAGCAGGCTCCAGGCTCTGAGATATCAACACAGAGCCCAAGGCAGGGCCCGAACCCAACAACCATGAGATCATGACTCGAGCTGAAGTAGAACACCCAAACAACTGAGCCACCCAGATGCCCCCAAAATATTTTAAATAATCTCTATACCCAATGTGGAGCTCAAGCTTAGAACCCTAAGGTCAAGAGTCACCTGCTCCCCCCAACTGAGCCAGACACATGCCTCAAAAAGCTTTTTTTTTTTTTTTTAATATTTATTTATTTTGGAGAGAGAGGACATAAGCTGGGAGGGCAGAGAGTGAGGAGGACAGAGGATCTGAAGCGGGCTCGGCATTTGTCAGTGCAGAGCTTGACGGGGCACTCGAACTCCTGAACTATGAAATCATGACCTGAGCCAAAGTTGGAAGCTTAACTGACGGAGCCACCCAGGCACAACCAAAAAGGTTTTTTTTAAATAAATTTTTTTAAATGTTTTATTTATTTTTGAGACAGAGAGCATGAGCAGGGAGGGGAAGAGAGAGAGGGAAACAGAATCAGAAGCAGGCTCCAGGCTCTGAGCTGTCAGCACAGAGCCCAACATGGGGCTCGAACCCACAAATGTGAGATCATGACCTGAGCCGAAGATGGAGGCTGAACCGACTGAGCCACCCAGGTGCCCCACAAAAAGTTTGTTTTTTAATCCCATCTCTATCATGAGATGGTAAAGTCTATGAGGGCAAGGGCCATGTCTATTAGATCTCCACTATTTAACTTAGTATGATATTGAATGAATTTTTAAAAAAGATTTTTATTTGAGAGAAAGAGAAAGCACATGAGTGGGGGAGAGGGGCAGAGAGGGAGGGAGAATCTTAAGCAGACTCCATGCTCAGTGCAGAGCCTGACACAGCTTGATTCTACAATCCTGGGATCATGACTTGAGCTGTAATCAAGAGTTGGACCCTTGGAACACCTGGGTGGCTCATTTGGTTAAGCATCCGACTTTGGCTCAGGTCATGATCTTAATCTTACGGTTCGTGGGTTTGAGCCCTGCATTGAGCTCTGTGGTAACAGCTCAGAGCCTGGAGCCTGCTTCAGAATCTGTCTCTCCCTCTCTCTCTGCCCCTCCCCTGCTTGGGTGTGCTCGCGCGCTCTCTCTCTCTCTCTCAAAAACAAACATTAGGGGCACCTGGATGGCTCAGTCGGTTGAGCGACCAACTTCGGCTCAGGCCATGATCACATGGGTGGGTCCTGGCGCTGTGGCAGGCTCTGTGCTGACAGCTTGCTCAGAGCCTGGAGCCTGATTCAGATTCTGTGTCTCCTCTCTCTGCCCCCACCCCATTTGTGCTCTGTCTCTCTCTGTCTCTCAATAATAAATAGATGTAAAAAAATATAAAAAATAAAGAGTAAAAAAAATTGTAAGACAGAGTTGGATCTGGGGCGCCTGGGTGGCTCAGTTGGTTAAGTGTATGACTTCAGCTCAGGTCATGAACTCACAGTTTGTGAGTTCTAGCCCCACACTGAGCTTTGTGCTGATCGCTCAGAGCCTGGAGCCTGCTTCAGATTCTGGGTCTCCCTCTCTCTGCGCTCCCCCTGCTCTCTGTCTCTTTGTCTCTCTCACCCTCAAAAATAAACATTTAAAAAATTTAAAAAGTCGGACCTCAACCAGCTGAGCCACCCAGATGCCCCTGAATATTTTTTAATGAGTACTGAAACCTTAAAATGATCATTTAGACCAGTGCTCTTTCTCCAAAAATGAGAAAGAAATGGGAAATCTTTGTAGATACAAAGATATATACCCAAATAGTGTACTTAAGAAAGAATCTCACAGTCCAGGTGCTACATATCTTTCACTTATTTTCATTTATACTAACCCTGATTATTGGCTAACTTTCCTGGAGTGTGATAGCAGAAAAATAGATCCCGTTCTTGTTGATTTATAAATACAGATGGTAGGCTTTAACCACTGGTTGAACTGAAGTAGAATGTATTTTAATTTAGAGGCCTGGTCTTACCTCTACAGAATCGGAATGAATATATTGCTCACCTCAAGGACCAGTTGCAAGAGATGAGGGCAAAAACCAACCTGGAGAATCGCTATATGAAGAGAAACACTGAGCTGCAGATCTCCCAGACCCAGAAGAAATGTAACAGAACAGAGGAGCTGTTGCTGGAAGAGATCGAGGTAATCACTGCTACATCAGGAATGAACACGGTGGATGGCATTTGAGCTGTCACCCCTCATACTGCTTCAGCTAACAGGAAGGAGAGGGGAGATTTTCTTCATCTTTGCCCTATCTTTCCTGCAGCTCTCACATTTGAGGTAAAAAATAAAAACAGAATGAAGTGCCCCAAAACAAGATACTTATGAAGTGTGAGTTTTTGCTGCTGCCTTCCTCATCCAACCAGACCTTTTATCCCTCCATTAAGCCATATAAAATCGGGGTGCCTGAATGGCTCAATTGGTTAAGTGTCTAACTTCCACTCAGGTCATGATCTCCCAGTTCCTGCGTTTGCGCCCCAGGTGAGGCTCTCTGTGTTGTCAACTTCAGATCTTTGTCTCCCTCTCTCTCTCTCTCTCTCTCTCTCTCTCTCTCTCTCAAAAATAAGCAAAACATATATATAAAATCAGGGGGTGGCTCAGTTGGTTAAGCTTCCATGACTTTTGATTTTGGCTCTTGTGAGATTAAGGCTGACACAGAGCACAAGGCCTGCTTGGGATTCTCTCTGCCCCTCTCCGACGTCTGCGTACATGCTCGCTCTCTTTTCTCTCTCAAAATAAATAAATAAACTTAAAAAGTATATATAAAATGCTGAGCTTTAATCAGACCTAAATCTATAGAGATGGGAAATCACATTGGAAAAATTCCAGGAGAAACAAACCCTGGGCAGACCCTCATTTGAGAAGGAAGGCTAAATGGCTAAGAGAACATTCAGTAGGTGAGAAGGGCAAACATTAGTGACGTCCTCCATGTTCAGGAGGACTGCTTTCTCCCTTATTTGAAAACCTGCTGCCTGGGTGTGGCATATGACTCTGACTGCAAACTTCTTGCACTCTGGAATGTCCTTTTTTAGGCCTAAGAACATCGTGCCCTTGAAACATTGTTTCTCTCCTTAAATGACAGGCAACTGGGTTGTGGTCCTTTTGTCTTGGACACTGGCACGTGTTCAGAATAATGCCCACCGCGTGGCTCAGTGCCGTCCATGAATGCAAATGCGGTTAAAGGGAACTGATGTGCTGCCCAGCGTGATGTGGCAAGATTCTTGGGACCCCCATTGGTAAAGAAAATCAGAAATACTGTCATAGCTATACCTCTAATCTTGAGAAATTCTCATTCTGAATCCTACTGGCAAGAATTCCTGATAGTGGTTTATTTTCACAGAAAATAAGGTTGAAAACCGAAGAAGAGAACCGGATTCATACGGAGATTGAAACGTTCCTTAGAAGGGAGCAGCAGGTAAGTCACCAAAAGTTTTCTATCGTCCTCTGATACGTTTGTGTTCCACTTACAAAAAAACCAAGGATGGCAAAAAAAAATTTTTTAAGAAAAATTTTTAATGTTTATTTTTGAGAGAGAGAGAGTAGGGGTGGATAGGGGGAGGGGCAGAGAGAGAGGGAGACACAGAATCTGAAGCAGGATCCAGGCTCCCAGCTGTCAGCACAGAGCCCGACGCGGGGCTCGCAAACCATGAGATCATGACCTGAGCTGGAGGCTTAACCGACTTAGCCACCCAGGCGCCTTGGAAAGAAATTTTTTAGGAGTAAAAAATCAACCATAATTCTACCAGCCTAATGAATGAGTTGCAGCCCATGTCTGTTTCACAGTTATCCATATGAATGAATATTTTATAAAGCTGTAATTTGAGTATAGGTTAAATATTTTAGCTTCTGTCTTTATCATTCAGCAACATAAAAGAAACTGGTTTTTTATTTTTTTATTTTTTTATTTATTTTTGCTGCTGGATCACTCAGTCATAATTTTAAAATAAAATTTACTGATCTTTAAAATTATAAAAATAACATACTCTTAGTTGAGGTAAGATTTTTTTTTTTTTTTGGTCAAGTGCTTTTTCACTCAATTTTTTCATGTTATTTCATGGTCATGCGTTAGTTTGTTACCCTTTATTTGGGATATTTATATTATTTCCAAGGTTTTATTATAAATAATGCAGTAGTGAAAGCTTTGCCCAAATAACTGTTTTCCTTCATTGCAATGATTAGAAGTGAATCTCAAGCTTGAGAGTCTTATGTCAGAGAAACTAGTATTTTGTGTGTTTTTGGATTTTTGCCTTTCTTTTTTTTTTTTTAAGTTTTTATTTAAATTCTAGCTAGTTACCATGTAGTGTAATAAGGGATTGCTCACTTATACAACACCTGGGGCTCACCACAGCAAGCGCCTCCTTAATGCCCATCGCGCGTTTAGTCAGTCCCCTACCCACCTCTCCTCTAGCAAACCTCAGTCTATTCTGTATCGTTAAGAGTCTTTTACGTTTTCTTCCCTCTCTTTTCCCCCCTTTCCATGTTCACATGTTTTGTTTCTTAAAGTCCACATACAAGTGAAATCATATGGTATCTGCTTTTCTCTGAATGACTTATTTCACTTAGCATAATATACTCTGGCTCCATTCACATCATTGCAAATGGCAAAAATTTATTCTTTTTGATATCTGAGTAATATTCCATTGTCTATATACCGCATTTTCTTTATCCATTCATCACTTGATGGACATTTGGGCTCTTTCCATAATTTGGCTATTGTTGATAATGTTGCTAAAAACATTGGGGTGCATGTGCCCCTTGAAATCAGTATTTTTGTATCCTTTGGGTAAATACCTAATAGTGCAATTGCTGGGTCATAGGGTAGTTCTATTTTTAACATTTTGAGGAACATCCATACTGTTTTCCAGAGTGGAAAACACCATTTTGCATTCCCACTAATTGTGTAAGAGGGTTCCCTTTTCCCCACATCCTCACCAACAAATGTTTCCTGTGTTGTTAATTTTAGCCATTCTGATGGGTGTAAGGAGTTATCTCATTGTTTTGATTTGTATTTCCTTGATGTTGGGTGATTCAAAGCATCTTTTCATGTGTCTGTTAGCCATCTGGATGTCTTCTTTGGGGAAAATGTCTATTCATGTCTTCTCATTTCTTAACTAGATTACTTGTTTTTGGGGTGTTGAATTCGATAAGTTCTTTATAGATTTTGGATACTAATCCTTAATCAGATGTCATTTGCAAATATCTTCCCCCATTGTTGCCTTTTAATTTTGTTGATGGTTTCCTTCGCTGTGCAGAAGCTTTTTATCTTGATGAGGTCCCAGTAGTTCATTTTTGCTTTTGTGCTTTTGTTTCCCTCACCTCCAGAGACATGTCTAATAAGGATTTGCTACAGTTGATGTCAGCGAGGTTGCTGCCTATGTTCTCTTCTAGGATTTTGATGGCTTTCTGCCTCACATTTAGGTCTTTCATTCATATTGAATTTATTCTTGTATATGGTGTAAGAAAGTCCAGTTCCACTCTTTTGCATGTAGCTGTCCTCTTTTCCCAGCACCATTTGTTACAGAGACTTTTTGCCATTTGGTATTCTTTCCTGCTTTGTTGAAGATTAGTTGACCACACCATTGTGGGTCCATTTCTAGGTTTTCTATTCTGTTCCATTGATCTATGTGGAGAGACTGGTATTTTGTGACTCTTGAGAAATACTGCTAATACGTTCTAATCTACACTATCATCAATAATGTGAATTGCTGACACTAACTTCAAGGTATCCACAACCACCCTAGAGAGTTGAGATATTTTTAAAGTGCTAATTTAATGATTTGTCTTACTTTTCTTTCTTTCTTTTTTTTTTTTTTTTGCTAATAGACTTGGCCATTTTTTATATATGTACTTATTTCTTGTGTGTGAATTATATGTGACTAAAATGGTTTTAATTAGTATTTTTATAATACTAATAACAAACTAAGCTGAGTGGAATTTTTCAAAATATCCTTGTAGGAGGAATAAGGAAAAAATTTCTAGCTTATGAGTCAGTCTCCTTTGTGAAAGCTAATGAACTTTCAGTAAACAGTTCCAAATTTGTGGTGAAAGAAAAGAATTTATAGATGCTATCTCACAGGACTTGACTGGAAAAAAAAATCTGGTCGGCTATTAGGAACAGGGTCTTATACCCCAGAAATTTAAGGATTATGTACCATGGGGGCACTTAAGTGATTCAGTTGGTTGAGTGTCTGATTCTTGATCATGGTCTCTGGGTTTGTGGGTTTGAGCTCCATGTTTGGCTGTGTGCTGACAGGTGGAGCTTGCTTTGAATCTTCTCTCTCTCTGTCCTCTCTCTCTGTCCCTCTCCCCCTCCCTCCCTCTCTCCCTCTCTTTCTCTGCCTCTCTTTCTATCTCTCTTTCTCTCAAAAAAAAAAAAGACAGACTATGGATCTCTCTTTCTCTCTCTCTCCCCCCTTTGCCTCTCTCAAAAAAAAAAAAAAAGATTATGTGATATGTTACCTGTTCAATTCTTAGATGCATGGATACCATGTGTTTAATAATAATCAGATGAGTTGGTGGATAGATGGCTAATGGATAGATAAAGTCAGTGTTTCCTAGATCTTTAGCCCCATAACACAAGCAATATATAAAACTTTTCAATTAAAATTTGAAACAGCACAGGGGTGCCTGGGTGGCTTGGTTGGTTAAGTGTCCAACTCTTGATTTTGGTTCAGGTCATGATCCTACAGCTCATGGGTCCGAGCCCTTGTTGGGCTCTGAGCTGACCGCACGGAGCCTGCTTGGGGTCCTCTCTTCCCCTCAGTCTCGGCCTCTGCCTTGCTCACGCTAACTCTCTAAATAAATAAATAAACATTTAAAAAAATAAATTTGTAACATAGATTTTAAAAAGCGAAAGCTCTTTTAATCAATCCTCATTCCAAGATTTCTTGCACTTCTTTTTCTTTCATATACATACTTGTGTATGTACCTAAATACTTACATGTTTTTAGTATTCACCTGTTTATTTGTGACATAAATGATATCATAGTATATATATTGTTCCAGATACTGTGTTTTAAAAAATTTACTTTGTCTTAATGTTTCCTGTATGAGTCCAACTGCTATATGATATACATAGAGGGGACATATCAAAATTTAGTTAATCATTCTGACTGGACATCCAGGTTGTTTCCAAGTTTTGCTATTATAACAATGCTAAACATTCTTAGATCTGTCTCTAAATGCATGGTAAATGGAAGGGCTATTCATTTTTGCATATTGCTATAGATTCCTTATGTACTCTCTTATTAGTTCTAATGGTTTTTCAGTTGATTTGTTTAGATTTTCTAAGTAGAAAATCTTTTTGACTGCAGACAAATATGTTTATTTCCATTTTGTGGCTTATTGTACAGCTACAGTGTCAAGTGTAATGTTGATTGATAGTAGTGATAATGGGGCACCGTTTTTCTCCTCTTGGTTAATGGTATTTCAGTCAGTATTGCACATGAATTCATGGTCATGCCAAGTTTTTCATGTGCAAGTTACAGCGTTCTTTCAGAAATAATAGGGCCCTGAAACTTGGAATGGGAACATCTGGATGAATTCAGATGTCATTGATAAGATATTATGAACAAGTGGGTTTTAGCCCAAGAATTTTGATATTTAAAATTTTTTTAATGTTTATTTTTGAGAAAGAGAGACAGAGTGTAAATGGGGGAATGGGCAGAGAGAGAGGAAGACACAGAATCTGAAGCAGGTTCCCGGCTCTGAGCTGTCAGCACAGAGCCCAGTGGGGCTCAAACTCTTGAACTGAGAGATCATGACCTGAGCTCAAGTCGGATGTTTAACTGACTGAGACACCCAGGTGCTCCTATCCCAAGAATTTAAAGATGACCCAACAGCAACAAATCTATTAACATATTTTATTTTATTAATATGCGAAAAAAGAAAAACCCCATATCATCTCAATGGATGAAAAAAACCCATCTCCTAAAACTTGAATACTCATTCTAGATTAAAAAGGAAAAAAAGGGGGCACCTGGGTGGCTCAGTCGGTTAAGCGGCTGACTTCAGCTCAGGTCATGATCTCGCAGGTCGGACTCTGTGTTGACAGCTCAGAGCCTGGAAGCTGCTTCAGATTCTCTGCCCGTCTCCCACTCACACTTTGTGTCTATCTCAAAAATAAACGTTAAAAAAATTGTTTAAATAAAAAATAAACTCAGCAAGACTAAAAGGAAATTTCCTTAACTTGATAAACGTTTAGCTACCACAAACCTACTGGGTGCACCTCATACAATCCCCATTCGTGCCAGTTATCAATTTATTGGCTCTTAACTCTAAATGCATCCTTCACCCGCCAGCTTTGTCAGCCTGGAGGCTTGCCGTCAACGGTTCTCCTTTGCCAGCTGGCATAAAGCTAAATTTTGTCAGTAGAGGGCGCTGGAGGGACACGACAGGAGGGCTCTTCTCCCTTGATTCCACTGTGCTGGGGCAGGGCTGGCAGGGCATGTGTGTGGGACCCTTATGCCTCTTGTTCACCAACAAGTTTTGTGGATACAACAGGAGGATTCTTGCTTACCAACCCGTCCACGGTTCCCTGCTTGCCAGCTTTATCCCACCAGCTGTGAACCTGCTCTGACCCCAGGCAACAAAGCAAACATCTGTTGATTCCTTCCTGGGATAGTGTCCTTCAGCCCTAGGAGGTTCTTTAGAGTTTTTTTACCCTTTCTTTGTAACCAACCCCATATTGTCAGTTAATGATTCTTTTGTTAAGTGTTTCCTGCTGAAATCACTGGTGTGGTTTCTGTCACCTAACTGAACCATGTTACAAAATTGGTACCAAAAATACTTTCTCTCCCACCTTCTCCTTCATATGTCTTACTAAGGCATCCAAAGTCATTGCCACTTCCTATTCATCAGGTACAATCACTGTAGCACAGTGGACCAACTACAATGTTTTATAGAGTCAAAGCTAGCAGCATCTCTGCAGACCGTATTGTAGCAGAGAACAGAACTGACGTGGCCCTGACGTGAGCCTGTGAGGGGTACTGTTGGCCCTACCAGGTAAAAACAAACTGCTCCCGGAGGTTTTTTCCATACTGGTTTGGAGGCAAAGGCTTTGTTCAAGTCAAGGTTTCCTATCAAGAGCCAGGGGCCTTCGAAGAATTTCTCCAGTCAAGATACTACATCTGAAAGTGTAGCTGCAATTGGGGTCACCACCTGCTTGCATTCCCAGCAGTCCACAGTCATTGTCCAAGATCACGCGGCTCTACGGGACACACAGCTGCGTTATGGGGGACGAGGGAAGCAGTGTTACCTCTGCTCCTTTCAAGTCTTGTTGGCGCTAATTTCTGCAGTTGCAGCAGGGGTGTGGCCTTTGCTCATGATTTACTATGTTGGTAGGAGGGGAAAGTTCCAGAGTCTTCTACCTGGCCCTTACTACCATAATGGCCCTCACTCCATAGTTCAGAGAGCCAGTATGGAAATCCTGTCTGTTGCCAAGTATGTCTATTCCAATGATATGTTCCGTGCCTGGGGAGGTAAGCACGGGTGAAGTCGCAGAACAAGTGGGCCCAGAGTCCATCAGACTTAAGACTCCATCTATCACCTGAGCACTCTAACCCCTCATTTTGAGTAGGGATCACCTGAGTGTTGTTTGGGGTTCCCAGGGGTTAATATCAATTCAGAGCCTATGTTCAATAATCGTAACAAGTCTGGATATTTTCTTTTTTCCAGGGCATAGTAACTCTAATAAAGAGTCACACTTCCCTTTGAGTAAGTGGGCCTAGAGAAAGATTTGCAGTCTATACCTGCAGTAACGTTACAGTGTTCATCCTCAGGGGGACCCGTCCCCTTCAATTAAGGGGCTTTGGTCTTTGAATGGACTTATCTGTGGAAATCAGAGAAGCCATGACTCTTCATCAAATGATTCTTTATCAGGCTGCTCATCAACTTTGTTCACAGTGTCTCTCCGCCCTTCCTGGTGGGCGTGCTCACCCGTCCTCAGCAGTGAAGTGCTGCCACACGTCCTCTGGCCTCCAGGACCCCGTTATCTCCACTGAAAACCTGGGAAGCCATTTCAACAGTGACATAACCCGTGATCTTTCCCAGCCTACACAGGAAAGCAACCAAAACCTTTTTGAGGACGCAGGTGCTCCGCTCACTAATATATTTCTCAATGCCTTCGTCCAGGAGTGTCTGCTGGGAAAATGCCTCACAGAAGCTCGTTACAGTACAGTGTTCAGTAACAGATTTGTAGTTCACACAGATTCACTCTGATATTCCTGTCTCCTCCAAATCATAGCAAGGAAGCTCTGGCATCTCCACCTCATTAAATTATTGAATCCAACATGTTAAAGCAAATTGTTAGAGTCCCCTCCAGCTTCACAAGCTAGCACACTGAATCCAGAATGTCTAGTAAGTAGATCTGTATCAAGGAACATGACTCAATCTAGCATTACATTCTAAGAGTTGGATGCTCAACTAATGGAGCCACCCACGTGCCCCTTCCCTTCTAAATAATTTCTAATTTATTTATTTCTCCCCAACATTTTATTATTAGTTTTCAAACATACACAGAGTTAAAAGAATTTTACAGTGAACACCTAGTGGTGGTAGATTCTACCATTGCCAGTTTTTTTCTTGCTTTATCATATATCCTTCCTCCATTAATCCATGTTGCCTTTTTCACCCCTTTAATACACTA
This sequence comes from Suricata suricatta, assembly GCF_006229205.1. NCBI lineage: Eukaryota > Metazoa > Chordata > Mammalia > Carnivora > Herpestidae > Suricata > Suricata suricatta. The sequence goes on from NC_043704.1 coordinate 70,839,534, forward strand.
TAGGCATTATAATTTATTCCCTTAACCCCTGAGTTATTTAAAACTGCATTTCTTTTTTTAATTTGAGAGAGGAGCTGCGTGAGTGGCAGAAGGTGCAGCAGGAGAATCGCCAGCAGGCAGCACAAACCAGCGTGAGGCAGTCATGTCTGTAACATCTTTCTAACGCTTGTTAACACATTTTTTTAAGTTTATTTATTCGAGGGGCAGAGAGAGGAAGAGAGAGAATCCCAAGCAGGCTCCATACTATCAGCGCAGTCTGATGCGGGGCCCAATCTCATGAACCAAGATCATGACCTGGGCCGAAATCGAGTCACTTAACTGACTGAGCCACCCAGTGTGGCTCCCCTAAAAGTGTATTTCTTAAATGTCCAGGTATTTGGAATTGCTTTTCTTGTTTTATGCATTTATTTTTTTAAGAGACATGGGGCTCGATCTCATGACCCTGAAGTTATGACCTGAGCCAGAATCAAGAGTAGAAATCATGTTGGTTGTGTAACTGACTGAGCTACCCAGATTCCCCTAGGCTGACTTTCTATTGCTCACCAACAGCCCTTTGAGGTCTACACTCTGTCTTCCATTGTGGTCTCAAAACGTAAAATATAAGATTCATACCTGCTGGAATTTGTTGAGCCCTTATTTGGGCTTAATATATGCTCAAGTTACATGGGTATTTGAAGAGAATGTGTATTCTCTGCTAGATACAAATTTTATATAAATATCTAAGTCTGTCAAATTCTTCATATTTATTACTTATTTTATCTACTATGCTATTTCAGAGAAGTGAGAGTCTCCCAAGATCATTGTGGATCTGTCCATTTCTTATATTTCTAATAATTTTGCTTTATATATTCCAAAATGGCATGAGTATAAGGCTTCATAACAGTAATATAATAATCGAGCATATCTTTTCTCAGTATAAAATATTCCTTTTTGTCTTATTTAATTATTTTTGGCTTGAGTTCTATTTTGTCAGATATTAACTGCCAAACCTGCATTCTTTTTGCTTTGATTATATAGTTTTAGCTGTGGCTTTTATAAATTTTATAAATTTATAGATTTCTTAAAAACTTACTTTGATAAGGAAATTTATCTCTATTTTTATTGTGATTTTTCTTTTGTTTCTACGTACTGTTTCCATTCTATGTTTTCGAGCTTTCTAGTTGTTTCTTTCCTTTTGTCAGAATCATGGCATTTTTATTCAATTTTTTGCTCTCTAGTGCAAACTTGTTATTTGCACCATTTTCACAGTTTTGTAATATCTGCATACCACCTGCATTGTACTGTTTTGTACATAATTACTCACCTAGATGACTACATCAATTTACTTTTAATTAAGATTTTTATATCATTACTGTGAAAGAAAACCAGTATCATTTGTTGTAAGTAGATATTAAAATAAATAGAAGTACAATAAATACCAAATGATGTGATTACATTTTAGCCAGTTCTTCTTGCCTGTCTGGAGACTCTTCTCTTTTTGTTAAAAAGAAGGAAAAGAAAAAGGGGCACCTGGGTGGCTCAGTCAGTTAAGCGTCTGACTCTTGATTTTGGCACAGGTCACGATCTCATGGTTCATGGGTTAGAGCCCCACGTCAGGCTCTGCGCTGACAGTGTGGAGCCTGCTTAGGATTCTCTCTCTCTCCCTCTCTCTGCCCCTCCCCCAGTCTCTCTCTCTCTCAAAATGAATACACGTGTTAACAAGAGTTAGAAAGATGTTAAAGACATGACTGCCTTAAACTGGTATGTTCTCTTTAACTTCATCAGAATGATTCGCTGAATCACGCTTTTTAAATACCCCATGTAAGTGTGCCGCCTGAAGTCTCCTGGAGGCATCTGAGGTATGGGAGCTGGGAGTTTAGTAGAAGTTCTACATTCTGTTCTTGGAGTGGTAACCCTTAACATCTGGACATACATATTCATACTTCCTCTTCTTCCTAAGTCTACAATTAATATCTGTATCTTGTTTTTATTAAAGCAAAGCTTTCACATACCTCTTCTCTTTGTCTCCTATGTCCCATGTTGAAATCACTCATTATATATTTCCAATTTACAACTGAGGGAACCGAGGCTTTAGAGGATTTAAGTTAACTTATTCGAGTGCCAGAGTTGGGAGGGGAACCCAGGCAGCCTGCCTTCAGAGCCCGTCTGTGCTCTTACCATGAGACTATACTGCCTTATTTGGGATTTTAGTTCCAGATTATGACTTAATTTTTAAAATGTATATTATGTAGCTTAAATATACATTTTATTATTTCTCCTACATACTATCTCTTTCATTTTACTTTGCTAAAATATATTCTTGAGTAACTCTTTTAGAAAGACCAGGGATGTTCTTTCTTTCTCTTACATTTGAATTCTAGGTTGGCTAGGTCTAGAATCTTTCATTCGCATGTATGAGTTTTTAGGAATCTGAAGACATTGTACCTTCCCAACTGGTATTTACTATTATTAATCAAAGAGCTGTCTGATGCCATCCCTTACCCTTCAGATTTTTCTACCTATCCTTTATTCCTTTCCAATTTCCCTCATCCAGACACCTCAAAGGCCCTCTTCCCCCTGTTTTTAAATTGGGTAATATTATGTATACAGATACTAAGCATATAGTTTGAAAATTTACATATATAAACTCCTGGAACCACCACCACCCAGATAGAGAGCACATGTACAACATTCCAGAAATCTCCCTTGTGCGTCCTTCCCAATCAAATAAAGTAAGCCACCACCTGGAAGTTGTGACGATTCTGACTTTTAACACTATAGAAAAGTTTTTCCTGTTCCTGAACCTTCTATAAATGATTTCATTTATATAAGGTTTTGTGCCTGGTGAGAGGCATGTTTTAATGTTCTTTCCAAACAGAAACTTGAAGAGAAGCTAGAGTTCTGGATGGAGAAATTTGATAAGGACACAGAAATGAAACAGAATGAACTAAATACTCTCAAATCCGCTAAGGCCAGTGACTTAGCACACCTTCAAGACCTTGCAAAAACGGTAAGGAAACCGTCACAAGAGTGTAATAAGGCTGAGCACCAGGGGGCAGGTGGTAGCTGAGCTACAGTAGGCAGGTCCTGCTGTCCCTGGTGACAGAGTGAAGGCGTGCCTGTAATTCAGAGATTCTAGTCCTGCGATGATGACCATGGGGACAGCGATAGCAGCAGCTAACACTTACATAGTGCTTGCTCTGTCCCAGGCACTTTGCCAGTATTTCACATTTATAACCTATTCAATCCTCACAACAACCTCTTGAGATACTGTTGTCATTTCTACTTTATGGTCGCTGACGGTAATCTGTAAATTATGATTTAAAAAAATTTTTTTTAATGTTTGTTTATTTTTGAGAGAGAGACAGAGTGTGAGCCAGGGAGGGTCAGAGAGAGAGGGAGACACAGCATCCAAAGCTAGCTCCAGACTCTGAGCTGTCTGCACATGAGCCTGACGCAGGTGATGAGATCATGACCTGAGCCGAAGTCAGATGCCCAACTGACGGAGCCACCCAGGCACCCCTCCCCAATTTCTCTCTTTTAAAAAATGGTTGCTGCTATTTGTATGGGTACATTCTAGGAGCTAAAAAAAATTACATTATTTTGAGGTTACTAATCACACACCAAATTAGTATTTCATTTTTATGCAAGACTTTATGTAAATTTGAATTATTCAAACTGAAAAAAACCAGGGAGATAATTACAAAGGTAATATACAAATATTTACAATATAGAAATCCAGTAGGTTTTTTCTTTTATCTTTAAACTTGGCATGCTTTATGTTCAAACTTTGTATTAAAAGTGCAGGGCTGGCTGGGCCACATCTTGCCAAGACAGTCTTCTAACCTAGGATTGATGTCTACTTTTATAGATAAGGGAGTTTGAACAGATCATCATTGAAGATCGGATAGAAAAGGAGAAGACCAGGAAGAAGATAGAACAGGATATCTTGGAATTTAAGAGCGTCATAAAGGTAGAAAGCCAGAACTGACATTTAATTCAATCTGATAGCTGGCCTAACACTGAGGGGCGTAAAGTATCTCTCATTTGTTAGGAAGCACGGACAGATCTGTAAAGAAGCCTGGCTTCTTGTTATTCCTGGGATTTGCCTACAGTCCTTGGTGCAAGGAGAGAGTCAACACAGCAAAGGACCTGACCCCACCTCTTAATCCAGGAGGAAAGTGGTGGTTAGCAGGGGAAGCAGAACCTAGAACTTGTGCCCAGAGGTCACATTTAAGAATACTATTTATAATTGAAACAGCTCTTGGAGGAGCATCTTAATTTTTTTTTTTTACATTTAAACTCTATACCCACTATGGGGCTTGAACTCAAGACCTCAAGATCAAGAGTCACATGCTCTACCAACTGAGCCAGCCAGGTGCCCCTGGGGGAGCATCTTAAAATCCTATTTATAGAAGTGAGCTCAGCCTATCTTCCAGGTACTGATGAACTATTTTCAAAAAAGGTGTAGGGAATAAAGAGCAGTAAAGAAAAAAAAGATTAACATTTAGTTTTATATGAACTCATGAATATTAGTGATGTTGAAACTGATAGGCCAGATTCTGGGAAATAGTTTCCAGAGTGTCTGCCGAGAGCCTACAGTGTGTAAACATAGTTTGTGATGTCTATTATGGGGTAGATTCAGCAAGTAAGCTTTAAAGTACATTCAGAACCAGGCATCCAAACCCAAACATGAGCTTTGCATCGGGAGAGACTCTCATGTAGTTAGCAAGGATTTATTGAGCTGCTATGGTGTTTTCTATTTGGCAGGGTTCCTTGATATAGAGCATAAATGTAAAGACTAGCTGAAGACCACTTTTGTTTTCATGATGTATTTGTTCCCAGTTTTTAGGGCTTAGTCTGATTTTAAAGTAGTGCAGACTATATTCAGAACACTTGTGTCTAGGACTAAGATATTCAAGAGAGCTACTGAGATCCTTCTTGGAAGAGGAGTGCTGATCCTTTAGTCAATCATTAAAGCCCAGAAACGCACCAGGAAGCCTACTGAAGCCGTCTAAGTTCTCTGCACGTTTTTGCTGCAATACTTACTTTTGCCTGTGTTGCTGCTAACATCCCTGTTGGAGCAAATGGTTTAGATGTGGGAACCTGGGTGTTCATAAAGAGAAGCAGTACAAGTGAGTCAGGTTTCTAAGTGTAAAGGAAAGATTGGCCTTATCAGATTCCTTTTCTTTAGTTTTAGTCCTTGAGAACTTCACTCTGGATTCTGTGGCTGAAGCGCTGGGTCCCGCACAGCAGGGCAGCCCTGCTGTAAGGAGAGCATGCGTGGCCATTTCCATGTTTCAGACACACATCCTTCTTCAGATACAAGTCACTTTAGGAAAAAACAACTCTCTTCTGCAGAAAGGATGCAGCTTGTCTGGCATACTATAAATTGTACTCACTCTCCTTTCTCTTCTAGATCCAGTCCTGGTGGCGAGGCATGATGATACGGAGGGAACTTGGTGGTTTCAGAATGCCTACGGACAAAGATGATAGCAAGGATTCCAAAGGTAAAGGCAAAGACAAGGACAAGCGGGGAGGCAAGAAAAAGTAACGTTCTCTTGGCTTTTCCTCTGGTATTCTGAAGACGGGAAGGTAGACTTGAGGGAGGAGGAAACTTTACCAGCACAGAAAACTCATCTACAGGTTTCTTCTTATTTGGACATTTCCGGGTGCTGCCTGGTGTTTTCATTTTGCCTGTTAAATTAGTTTGCAAAGCCTGAATTCGGAGTATACTGTTAACTTAGGGCTTCTTTTGAGAAATTTTTGGTGGAAGTATTTCTAAGAGCCTTGTGAAAATCTAATTGCTCTTTCTTACCAGAAAAATGTTCATGGGCTTAGTTATTGTGATGCATTAAAACTTCAGTATAGCTGTAATGCTTCTGATTCTATCATTTGTCTACAGTGAAAAAAACTATCAGCAAAAGCATTCAGTCAGAATTCCAAGATGATGCTTATAAAGTGTCTAGCATAATACAGACACAGTGAAGTTCCACAGGTTGGCTCCTTCCTGACTTTTTTTTTTTAATGTTTTTATTTTTTATTTTTGATACAGAGAGAGACAGAGCAAGAGAGGGGGAGGGGCAGAGAGAGAAGGAGACACAGAACTGGAAGCAGGCTCCAGGCTCTGAGCTAGCTGTCAGCACAGAGCCTGACGCGGGGCTCGAACCCACGAACGTGAGCTCTGACCTGAGCCGAAGTCGGAGGCTTAACCGACTGAGCCACCCAGGTGCCCCCTTCCTGACTTAAATTTGTTATCACTTTAGTGTTTTTGTTGGGGTGGCGGTGGCATGGAATATATATCTTACTGTAGGCTGCCTCAGCTCCTTTTCTGGGAGATAGGTAGGGATATAGATTACAAATTTTAAAAAATGATCCATTAGAACAAACAGATAAGAGATGTGAGGATGTAGAGCCTACACACAGTACAGGTGGGGACACAGGCCCGCTGGAAGATGAGCTTGGAGAGAGTTTAGTTTTGTTTTGTTTTTAATTTATTTTTGATAGAGAGAGAGACAGAGCATGAGAGGGGGAGGGGCAGAGAGAGAAGGAGACACAGAACCAGAAGCAGGCTCCAGGCTCTGAGCTAGCTGTCAGCACAGAGCCTGATGTGGGGCTTGAACCCACGGACATGAGATCTGACCTGAGCCGAAGTCGGAGGCTTAACCGACTGAGCCACCCAGGCGCCCCTGGAGAGAGTTTTGGTCTATGTCTGCTTTGCTTCCACAACAATTCTCACCTTGCAGGCTATTAAGACTAAAACAGTAAAGATAATCCAAACAGAATGTCTTGGGGTGCTAGAACTTTCTCTACAGCACAGTTGGTAATTTTTGAGTGACAAGTGTCCAAATGTGTCACATGTATTGTTTCATGAATTAAACCTTAAATGTAATTCCAAATATAGGGCAATACTGATTTGTATTGCCTTAAAATAATTTAAAATATTGGTCTCAAGGGCCTGTTATGAAGACCCAGTTTCTACTGATGTCCCTTCAGGGAATTAAATAGAGCCTGATGCAGGGCTCGAACCCACAAACTTCGAGATCATGACCAGAGCCGAAGCCAGACGCTTAACCGACTGAACCACCCAGGTGCCCCAGTATGAACATTTTCAAATCAGCCTTTATTTCACGCTATTGAAGTATTGGCTTTTATTTTAATGTCAACGTGTAAGGTGGCATACAGGCAATTTAAAATAACATACATGATATTGACATATTTATACTTAGAACTTAGGCATTATATTTACAGACATACAAATATAGGACAATGTTTTACAAAATCTTTTACTAATTACATGTTTACAACATTTTCAGAAATAAAATGAAATCTGCTGTAAACCATCTCACTGCAATACTTATATAAAAAGGGTTCTAAATATCCATGTTTTCCTTCATTTCTTTAACCATTTTAAGTGCTTAGTTGTTACAATTCATCATACTCATCCGCACAGTCACACACCATTAGTCACTGCTGAGCTGTAGCAAGTAAGAGAAATCAGACTCAATTAGCTGTAAGGCTGTGTTTTTAAAAGCTACTAAAGTGACCTGCTAAGAAGCCCCCTGCTGTGTTCTAGTCAGCTACAAAGGCCCCTCCGCCGGGAGTCGGTCTCCAGAGAACCGCTGGGCTGACAGTCTCTGCAGCTGGGGGGGGGCCCGGGGGCCTGCTGGGCGCGCATGCTCTGCTCACTGCTTCAGTAGGAAGCTCATACGTGGTCAGGTGGAATCGTCAACAACGTCGTCTTCACCCTACACTGCAGTCTAGAAAGGCTGTGTGTGAAATGGTCTTTCCAGTTTTTTCATCTTGGCAAAAGATTCAATATGCTTGATAATTTTCTTTCATTATCAACCAAAACTGTACACAACTTTTTTCTAGAAATTCAAATATAAATTTGAATTAGTTTGATAAAAATATATTAATAAGGTTTCACATTATGTGTGAAATGTGAAATAAGTGGAAATTTCCATTTATTCCTATGGGACAGTCAGTTGTAAATGTCCCAAATGTTGTATTATGTATGTCTTCTGGGGTTATTCCTTGCATTATAGGTGACAAAACAGCCCTGTTCTTTGCTGAGTTTCAAACGACTTCTATTATTTAGAGGCTGTACTGAGGTTTAATGTTGACTAGAAGGAGAAATACCCATCGTTTAAAAATGCACACAAATTCTAAACAAGTTCCAATTGATGGGTCTGTTTGGAACTGTAAATATAATGAGGTCTGGCTCAAAACACTTAAGACACTTTACTTTTGTTCTGTAAGGACCGTGAAGGACCAGGTTTTGAGCTCAAGAGGTTTTATGTTCTTTAATTTTAAATTTATACAAAGTGGTAATGTTCTGTTGAATTTGTTTCCCTGTGAGAACAAGGAGAAAACATTATTTTGACCAGATACTCTACATGATTTTACCCAGTGACTTTTAGATGCTGTATTCATGTGGTAGAGCATATTTTGCTCAAATGCATGCATTGGTAAAGAAAATCCAGAACAATTCACAACCTCAGATAACTAGTATCTTCACAGTCTGTTTACCTGATTTTATGAAGGCAGTGAATACTGAAAGATATGCTGACAACTAACGGGTTCAAATTACAGGGTAAGAAAGACCCTAGTGGCTGAAACTTGAACAAAGCTTCCCTGCTTTGTGTTACCTGAGCCCTTGGGCCCTTTTACTTGGCCCATGACTGAGTGAAGAAGGCACTAGTGGTGGTCAGATGAGCGAGATACACAGCATGCCGTGTTTTAGGATGCCACAGTGGCTTGACTCAGCCATGGAAACTGGCTGTTACCTGAAAGAAATTAAGATACTTGGCCTTTGCTTTATGTTTTACTCTGTTTTCATAATCTTCCATTAGTCAGGAAGACGGAAGTGTATTCTGCTGAGAGTGGAAGGTGTGCGCAGGCCCAAGTGTCCTGGGAGCAGCGTGGGGGGAAGGGGAAGGGAGGGCTCCGTGCAGATGGTGAGGAGTGCGTGTTACCAGCCGAAGGATTTGGAGCCTGTGTGGAGCGTGCTTATTTATAATGTGCAGATAGTAGCAGGATGTCACACACAAACAAGCTTTAAGTGGTGGTGGCCAGCCCGCGTAGCGGGGAGGCCTACGACTCTGGCCTTAGGTACGACTTAACTTCTCTCAAAAGGTTTCACGACGCAAAAATCTAGGCTTACGTTATATGTGTTTTGCCTGGACCTAAGTATTTAGTCCCCAAAACCCAGTTCTGTTATTTTTATTTTGCCTTTCACATGCAGTCCAAGTAATCATAATATAGCTTCTGATTTTAAATGTGGCTGACAGAATGGAGTCATTATTCCCCATATCATACAAACACCTAGCCCTGACACCGTGGTCTCTGCCACATGTGTTGAAAATGCAGATACCCAGGCCTTGCTTTAGACCTACCCGATGAGACTGTATTTTAACAAATGCTCCCGGGGATTCTACTGAACAACCAGTTTTGGAAACCAGAGGACTCCAGAAACAGGAAACCGGTAAGGATAATAGCAGGTCTGTGCTTTCAGGAGAGCTAAATAGCCTTGTGAGGAGACTTCTCTCTGGTATGGGAAACACGCCTACTCTCTAGGAAAGCACAGCCAGTTTAGGCTTCAGTGTTGGGTTCTCAGTAATAACAGAATTAAGTTTCATTTGTGAAGACCAAACAGTTCAATGGAAATGAATATAACCTCCCCTAAAATGGAGGAATGAAGCAAAATATTCCTGTTAGGAATCATGGAAACAGTCCCTTTTAAGAACACTGAAGAGCTCTGTTTAAGCAGATGGCTGGCAGCAGCCGTCCCGTCCTGCTCCGGTTTGGCCAGGTCAGCGCCCAGGTGCTGGGGGTCCTTCCACAGCAGAGGACGGGGGCTGCTGCCTGGCGGGGGCCAGTGCCAGGAGAGCCTGGACCGTCGCTGCAAGCTGGCTCAAACCCTTCTCTTCTAAAATGTGGAGAGGCAAACATAATTGCTCCTGAAATGGGACGACGTAACAGAAAAACAAAGAGAAAACAGGATGAATGTCAATGAACCAAAAAGAAAAAATAAGCACCTCTCCTCTCGTAACAGTCAACTGAGATATGAAGAGGCCGTCCCTGGGGAACTGGCCTCTGTCCATAGGAGTTACACAGAGGTGGTACCTGACATGTCACTTTATTAAAACAACTAGTACAAGTGGACCATTTTGAAAACTGGAAGGAGGACAAGTTACATACACTCCTACATACGACAGAGGATAACAGAATACTATGGAATAAAAGCAATACCCTTCATCCCCGAGACATAAAAGAGCAGTGGAGATCAGTGCAATGAGGCAGGGAAAATGGAAAGGCAGTTCCAAGTTAGCAGATGGCTCAAACCTGACAGGCGGGACATTGTGGGAGCAAGTGCGCTGGAAATCACACACCGCAGGAACGCAAGATGGTCTCCGGCCAGAAGCCAGACTGCTTGTGGGAAAGATGCCCACCAGCTGCGCTACGGAAGAAATGGAAGTATTTCGTATCCTGGTATTTAATGGATTAACTTAGGTGGAGATCTACGATGTGAGTTTAGTCAGGAATACCTTAGTCATATACTTGAAAAGTGTTTATATGTTTGCTTAAGGAAGTTAGAAACTTCTACTGGATTTGCCTCATTAATGTCTTGTTAAGCCTTTCTTGAGAAAGAAAAAGGTAGAGTTTAAGGATAACACCTATCATTAGTGCTTCTTTTAAGACTAAATATTTAGAAAAACACTGCTCTCACAAAGGACAGAAAGAATTCTGGTCCCACTAAAGAGACTACACCTATTAAAAAGATAACTGGACTTTTCAATGGCACTTACTGTATTAGGAAGTTTTACAAAATTAGTTGCAATAAAAAATATAACGTTTATTTTGAACGGGTATTGGTACTTGTGCTTCTTAAAACTTTAACACTTATCTTGATAAAACAAGGTAATTGCAATCTTTTGACCTTACAAAACTAGCAACTCAGTATTAATACTGTGCATACCACTGCCAATGCAGACAAACTATTCTAAAATGAACCTGCAGGGTGTTTTGCTCTTGGGAAGCCTGTTTTCTCTGAGGCCAACTCCCTGATCCCTCCGCCGCAGTGCTCCTCGCTGCGTGTGCTTCAGACATTCCCCCAGAGGCTGGTGCTCTCCACCTGCCAGCGACCTGCAGGGAGCGCGTGTGCTCGGAAGAGAATGTACAGCTACGCCCCCCAAGCCACACACAAGACCACGTGCTTTGTCTTCTAAAGGGACAAAACTCCACAAAACTGAATGGTCTTTGACTCCGAGACATCTTAAAAACAACAAAGCAAATCTTCCCAACTCTGGAAGGCATTACTACTATGTAAAACTCGTTTTCAACACAGTGGTCGGGTCAATGTTTCTGCATTAGTACAACACAGTTTTTTAATGTGTTAATGGTCCCACTTCATATGGAAGAAAGCCAAAGCAATCACACCCTCAGACTGACTTCTACAACAGGGTGTTATGTACCCTGCAATTCCCCTTCCTATGTGAGTTCAGTAGGTTCCTGAATGTTTGTTCAGAGACCCTATTTAGGAGAACTAGAATCTGAATACAACCATGAAGTAGTTTTAAGCAGGAAGGCCAGCAGCTTACACACTTAGGACATCCTGAAGGCAACAATACTCCCTGCCCTGGGTACAGGACAGAGACTGCTGCCTGATACTTTCCCTGCTCCTACTGTTCACGTACCAACTCCTGAACAGCCGAATTCAATACAAGTTCACCTAATAAGACGATTCAAGCATAAAGCTCAGTTCATTGATAATGTATTTTAAATCTACACGATGGGCTCAGAATAGCGATCTAAGGAACCTACCTGATTTTTGGATTGAACATTCTGATCAAATTAAAATTGTTAAGACCAAAGGGCCAGTGCTTCCAGATGTGCAGACAGCAAATGCTTACGTGGCCTCCATACCTCACAATCCAGGGAGACTGCAGGATTTCAGGGCACGGCTCAATGCAGAGATCTTAGTGACCAGCTGCCTCCTCAGCTGGAAAGGGTACAACTATTTTCTTTATGAGCAGTCTTTGAAAACGTTGGAAAAATGGCCACGGGAATTTTATTACATCATGTCATATTCTTCTTCTAAGAACAGGTGCAGGATTGTACCAGAGGCACCTCAGCGCTTGTGATAAGAGGCAAAAGGCCATAGGCCAGGAGAATGGACAAAAGACCAGGAGAAAAATGCTGGTCTTTTGCTCTGTTACCAACCATCAATGCTTACTATTGTGATGGGCTGTTCATCTGCACATACGGGGACAGGATTTATCTGCTTCCCTGGTTAGCTCTTCTGATAGCCAGAAAAAAAGCACATATGTAAATACTTTGTAACAAGAAACAAACCTCCTTTACCAAGCACAGGAATGAGGTGGAAAATCACTGGAGTGCAATCTTTCAGCTAGAGGGGGAAGATCCCGTAATAAAGCAGACAGAGAGTTAACATTAAAGTACAATAAAATGCCACAAAACCCAAAAGCTGGATAGACAGACAGACAAAACTGGATTCTTCTGAATGTGCCCCAAGAGAAAGGAGTGTTTCAACAGTTCTTTTAACGCTGAGGTTTAGCTGAAGGATGTCAGAAGGGGAACAAAGATTGTCCTGTCCAAAGTGTGAGCAGGAAAGGAAAACAGAAAAACAAAGTCAGTGGATCAGAAATACAGAGTTCAGTATAGAATTCAATATGATCATCTCAGTCATACTCACAGAAACACATCCTAGTAACATTTTGTATTATGAAGAATGAAAATAAAATGCTAAACAAAACCACAAAGACTCCTCTTTGTGTGGAGCTTGCTTTCACTCTTAAACAGCAGGATATAATCGACTTGTTGGTGACCAGGGCGGACATTCAGGAAACTGAGCAGAGCTGGGTGATGGCTCAGGGCTGTGTCACCTGCAAGCGGTGAGGTCTGTGCCCGGCAGCCTCTTCCCAGACTCATTCTTCCCTATTGACAAAAAAAGGAATGGGCCAGAAAGCAGAGCCAAGCCTGCATGTGGGCTGAGGAGAGGGAAGTGTTCCGGGAAAGCCAGGTAAATCCAGAAGGGCTGAAAAGTAAGGAGAGCCTACCAGCCAGGGAAACTTGTACCTGGACGCCCCGTGGACTGACTGATGCAGTATTCCTCTCAAAATCACGTCAATATTCCATCTTCACCAAGTCCAAGTTACTAATAATGTACAAGATGAATCTAGAGTGGTAAGGGGCCAGACCCTCCAGCTCATAGATGAAGATATTAAATAAGTAAATAAAAAACCACAGTTGGACTGGAGAACAGGAACATATTCTTTAACCCATAACAGAGTAATTCTAGGACATAAGATACTGGACTCAAACAGATATTTTTATCACCCATTATAGTTTTCTGAATGTAAATACTTAATAAAAGTATGCTGATAAGGAGAATACCCACATGCCCAGCCTTATCAGAGGTTTTTAAGAGTCACCTTATTTTTTAGTGTTTCATTCAGAACTCATAAACTCCTCAAAAGTTATAGAGAAGGGAAATTGTTCACCTTCATACATATTCTCTGACATAAAAATCTGACAAATAAAACATAGGTTTTATGTTATACATTTTCAAAAGTGACATTACATTATAAGTCGAACAGAAACAGAGGTATTTAGGTAAAGACCAGAATGCCTAGACACAAGGGAGAGGTTTCCTCCTGGGGCAGACAGACCTGAGGTTAGTTTGAACCTATGAGTTTATGTATTTATTCATTTTCCTTCACTTTGTTCTAAGCAAGTGACTAACTTTTTAGCAGAAGTAGCATCATAACAGGAACCCGTCTGAAAGTGGTAGTGGTGGTAGTGATGGGGGCACACACTCGGGGAGAAGGCAAAAGGGGAGAGGAAGGGGTGGCCTTCTGGATTTGTCCACTTCCTCTTTCGGGTGGGGGAGACCGAGAGGGAGGAAAGATGTGTCGAGAACCTCAGTCTAACCACCCTGGAAAGATACTTAGTCTTTTAAATTTGTATTTTTTGTCTCCTGCCTTCAAACAGCACAGCACTGGTAGGGACAGGCTGGCCCACGATAAATACTGTTACCCACTGGTTGGCAAATGCTGAATTAAACGCACATTTTAAGGTGGACTGTGTTTTGCTGACTTTTGGCCAGTACATTCTGAAAGAAGTTTAGCGTATGAACTTTAACTCTGGGACACAGGTGGTTCTCTAAAGCCCAGAGGACAGGCGCAATGACTGGAAAGCTGGTAAACAGCATTTGAACAGATCTGATGTCGGCCAAGTCTGCGAACAGGTCTTGCTGTTCGGGGATGTTGCTAGCGCTCTCCTCAGTATGCAGTGCCTCCGTCTACTCACTCTTATCCCTTCTCTGGCTCCCACTCCCTGCACTAACCCACACCACATTCTTTTGTTCCAAGACATGTGCTGTGGCACTGGGGCAGGTCGGGGGCATTCTGGGTAATGTGATGATCAGGTGGGAACATCTTCAACACACAGAAGGAAGCACTGACCACTAGTGTGTATGTAGGAATATTAGAAACTGCTTATTAATGTGGACAAAATGCATGCTATTGGCTTTGAAACCTTACTGACGCTCTCTTACTATGTTTAACAATGGTCTGTTCTAAAAGAGATGATGAGCCTTTAGAAAACAGTATGATGTAAAAATGAAAAATCTGCTTTTATTTGTCCACAGGAACAGAAAAAGGTCCTTGCTAACTACCAAAAATGTAAATTTCAGTTCTTTTTATAACTTGGGTTAAAAAAAAAAAACCACAAAAGAAAACTGTGAGAAATAACTAGTAGAATTACAATCTACTTAATCGCAGGGACAGACCCCAGCCGACGCGGACGCTCTCTGGCCCTGGGTCTCTCTCCTCTGCAGCACGTGCAGGAGCTCAGGGAGGAGGCCGCCCACGGGACCGGTGGTGCTGGGCCCGCCTCGGCTCCAGGGGGCTGAGAGAGGGACGGGGACAGGTGAAGGGTGACTGTTGTGAAAGCTGTTAAGACAAAGGGCTTACGTTCAAGAGAAACACAGGAGTTGAGTCGGGCCAATCCGGGGTTCTGACCACTAATTAAGAAAGTGATAGAAAAGAGTCCTGTTTTATGATGACAGGAACTGTAAGGGTGCTGATTCATGGGAAAAAGAATCAAATAGTATCAAGTTGTTATTTCTTTAAGTGTATCTATGTCTCCTGTCATCAAAAACAGTCGTTTTTAAGAGTACTGTGCTTAGTTGGTTTAACACAGTTGTTTTTAAAAGGGTAACTGAATAAAAAATGTATGAAGTTCATGTCTCTTAATTCCATCTATAGAGTTTAACTATTTGTAACATTAAAGGGCAAGGAAGCTGTAACTGAGGAACCTGGAGACAGTAAACCTCAAGAGCAGGACAAGTGCCTAGAAAAAGCCTCTTGTGTGCTACATTCCAGAGTCTTAGGGCTTAGTGGAGACACTGGTGAAATCCGAATCGAGTCTGTCAGTTAGCTCCCAGTGCTGTCCCAGTGTTCGCTAGTCTGGACGACACACTGCGTTTATATAGACGTTAGCAGTACAGCTAAAGTGTACACACAACTCTCTGCTATTTCTGCAAAATATTTCTAAGTCTAAAATTATTTCAAAATAAACATTTTAAAAAAATATTCAAGTAAGTGTTAAAAAACCTCAAGCCAACTGAAGCCTTCTGAGTCTGAGACGCACTCACCCTGAAGCAGACTCTTGTGGATGAAGAGGTACGCAAGGCTCACGGCCACTAGGAGTGTTTAGGGAAACAGCAGAGTAACGGTTTTGATTACTTAGAATGACTTACTTATTACCATAATTTTAAATTTCTATGTGTATTAGTCTTTTGCTTGGTCCTTGGAAATAATTAAGGAAAACTGCTCAGAAGTATACTGACTGACTCTAGTAACAAAATCAACGTTAGTAGTCATCAACTTGGTTCAGGACTAGTCCTCTAAGATTTTTAGATACTGACATTTCTGAAAAATTTTAGAAAAATAATACCTAAGTCTGAGATGAGGAACTGGCAGCATCATTTAGGCAACATAAAAATGATAAATTTATTACCTGAGGTACACCGATTTTTCTGCAAGCTTCTAGGAAATTCTCCACATTCCGCCTGCATTTTGCCATTGTTAATTTAGGCTACAAAGGAAGGAAAATGTGGGGTTACTATCGAAGTTTTAAAAATTTCTTATTTTAAAAATCCTCTTGTCACAATTCCTTCGTCAATTCAGCACTCCGGACCATAGGGTCAGCAAGCTTCCTTGAAGGATCAGATAATAAATCTGTTAGTCTTTAGGGCCATATGATCTGCTAAGAGCTTGAAAGCCACTGCAGACAACATATAAGCAAATAGGTGTTCCCAGTAAAACTTCATTTACAAAAGTAGGTGCTGGGCTTGGACCACAGTCTGCCACTCTACTTTAGACATGTGACTTTGATTTTTGTAAGGTAAGTGCTAAATACAGAGAAATTTTAGGGGGATAGTTTAATTTTTTTTCCATTTTAAAATAATACACAGTAAAGAAAATATGTAGAAATAGGAAGGAAATTACCCACAACCTCAACATTCACATTTAACCACAGTCAACACTGTGGTTCATTTTCTTGTCTTTATTAAAAGATAATTTTATTAAAAAAATTTTTTAATGTTTCTTTTTGGGAGGGGGCACAGAGAGAGGGAGGCACAGAATCCGAAGCAGGCTCCAGGCTCTGAGCTGTGAGCACAGAGTCTGATGCGGGGCTTGAACCACTGAGCCATGAGATCATGACCTAAGCCGAAGTCAGACACTTAACCGACTGAGCCACGCAGGTGCCCCTAAAAGAAGATAATTTTTTTAAAAAAATCAACAGCTTTTGCTCAAAAATATGTTAAAGATGTATCATGTTTCTATTCCATATCAAATTCAACTGAAAGTTTTTAAACATTTGTATTTTTATTAAAAAAATTTTTTTAATGTTTTTATTTATTATTGAGACAGAAACAGAGCATGAGTGGGGGAGGGTCAAAGAGAGAAGGAGACACAGAATCTGAAGCAGGTTCCAGGCTCTGGGCTGTCAGCACCGAGCCTGACGTGGGGCTCAAACCCACGAACCGTGAGATCATGACCTGAGCTGAAGTCAGCCAATCAACTGACTGAGCCACCCAGGCGCCCCTATTTTTATTATTTTTTAAATTTTATTTATTCTGAGAGAGAGAACACAAATAAGGGAGGGGCAGAGTGAGAATCCTGAGAGAGGAAGAGAGGGAGAGAGAGAGACACAGAATCCCAAGCAGGCTCAGTAATGTAGAGCCCTCGATGAGGGGCTTGAACTCCCGAACCTTGAGACCATGACCTGAGCTGAAATCAGATGTCAGATGCTTAACCATTTCCCAGAAAGATTAACAAACTCAAGTGTTCGAATTCATTGACTGGTTTCCCATATGTGTGAGCATCAGGCATGGAAGCCAAATGTCTGTACAAACTCCGCCTTTACGGGCTTTTCACACAGGTAAGCAGATGGGAGCCTTAACCATCTCTAGGAAACAAAGGCTTTCCGGACGGTTACCTGGACTTTCTTCAAAGATGGAATATGATACGACATCATGAAAAGAGGAAATGTGATAACTACATAAGAGTGTTCAAAGGCAGTATTATAATTTACACCTGCGACAGGTAGCAAGGGCAGGACTGGCTTTATTATAAAACACAAAAAGGTGGGATGAAAGGAAAATAGTAATTTTTTAAAAAATATTTTAAATATTTTATTTTTAAAGTAGTCTCTGTGTAGACCCAATGTGGGTCACAACCCCAAGATCTAAAGTCATAAACTCCACCAACCTGAGCCACCCAGGCACCTCAATAATAATTTTTAAATTTCAAATTGAAAAACTTAGAAAAAGGTACAGAAAGAGGACAGGCATTAGGTTTCAAGGAGAGCACCCATTCTTTCCTATGCTGCGTTCTTCTATCATTGAAGTAAAAAAGTTTGTTTTTTGGGGGGGGTTTCTGGGTGCCCCCCCAAAGTTAAGTGCCTGACTTGGGCTCAGGTCATGACCCCACAGCTTGTGAGTTCCAGTCCCGCACAGGGCTCTGTGCGGACAGCTCAGAGCCTAGAGCCTGCTTCAGATTCCGTGTCTCCCTCTCTCTGCCCCTCCCCCACTTGCACTCTGTCTCTCTCAAAAACAAACTTTAAAAAAAAAATAAAAAGCTTTAAAAGAGTGAAACAAATGGTAGAATCAGGATCTATTAAACAGGAGGAGGAGAACAGCAATGGGGGTTCACATTGGCTACTTTACAGTGGGGCTGGGCACAAGTGATGATGTGGTCTTCTCAACTCCTGGCTAAAGAGAGAGGTCAGGTGAACTGAGGCACAAAGGAAAAGTCACTGTGGTGAAAGCTATCATGACACGGGTTTTACTTTAAGGGAAGTTGGGCAAATAAAGAAACACAAGACCACTGTTTTTCACTTCAGAGAGTTTTTCAGTGGCTAGAAATTCTCTCCCTATACCCGCTTCCCTGTCTGCCTTTAAAAATGCAAGTAGAAACAATGTAATTAGCTTCTCTTATTACCAAGGGACATTAGCTAAGCAAATAAGGATCCTGATCTGAGTCTGGGAGAGAAGGCTGGGGGAGTGCACACGGCACCACAGACTCTACAAAAGAAAGGGATTGGGCATTTCATTCTACAAAAGAAGGACCCCTACATTTCTGAAACTCCACCATTCAGATGCCAACATCTATGGGAAGAGTGAAATAGGTCTGACTCCGTAGGTAGAAAAACAACTTGGTTTTTATGTAAATGAAATGCTAAAAGGATGGAAGTCATGTCACTAAGTTAAAACTGGCTGAGGAATCACCACCATCTCAGAAAAAAGGAAAAGAAAAGGCTCAGTCAGAACAGTGGTCATGGAGACTAACTCAACATTACCTCCACGAAGGCTACTAGAATCTTAAGACATAGAAGACGCCTGTGTTTGTGGGATGGGGCGGGAGAGGAGGGCGGGAAGGAGAATAGGAATCTTCCTTTGAGATCCCCTGTAGAGAGCAGGGTAATGACTGATGAAAGCAAAAAGGAATGAGGAACATCAACAAGCTCTCCGCCCAGTCATTTCTTCCTTTTAGCATTAATCTCAATTCCAGGGATGTAGGTCAATGTTTCAAAACTGGGATCAAACTCCTTCTAGTCTAATGCAAGTGATGAATCTGTCCTTGAGAAGAATACACATGCATGCAAATTAAGGAGTTCATGGAGCCCTACAAGTGCTTGATCCCAGGCTACATACAAATCCCTGCCTCTATGTGTCCAGTAGAATGGCTAGTCAAAAAGACTCATAGGGTAGATTCCCTATCACTCTGGAGTACAGAAGGACTCATAATTTTGCCTTAAGTCAAATCTCAGAGAACCTGCTATTCCCAAAAGCTTTTCTAGAAGTTTGGATGACATAACATATGGTTTTAGATAGCCATGCACAGCCTGCTCTAATTCTTTAATGAATGACCTGATCTAAATAGAAATCTTATGTAAGTAATTTCAACAAGAGCATAACCTATACCTAAAGGAATAAGAAATAAATAACTTCACTATTCTGAAATTTGAAATGATTCAGAATTCTTAAAGGTTATATACCTTGGTGAAATGGTTCCTTCAGTGAGTTCTCATATTACAATATTTATAGTGATTTTTGATATGGTTTACTAGTGCACTTCTAAGAAAGTAAACTGTACTCGTAACACCTATGCCTATTAAGCAACCAAAGAGCAGTTTATCAAACATCACTGATCCTCCCAAATAACACAAAATATGAATTATAACTTAATGTTTGCAAACACACGTGCCTTTCTGACTTCCTTTTGAAACGTGTGGATAACCTACGGCGAAACCACCCTGAATGTGCCTGATCTAGTCTAAAATGCTTGGGCATAAGACCTCTCCTTACAATAAGGGGTTTTTCCCAGAGTGGCTAAAATGAACAAATCAAGAGACTGTAGATGCTGGCGAGGGTGTGGAGAGACGGGCACCCTCCTACACTGTTGGTGGGAAGGTAAACTGGTGCAGCCGCTCTGGAAAACAGTGTGGAGGTTCCTCAAAAAACTATCCATAGAACTCCCCTATGACCCAGCAATAGCACTGCTGGGGATTTACCCAAGGGATACAGAAATGCTGAGGCATAGGGGCACATGTACCCCAATGTTCACAGCAGCACTGTCAACAATAGCCAAAACATGGAAAGAGCTAAATGTCCATCACCTGATGAGTGGATCAAGAAGATGTGGTATATATACACGATGGAGTACTACATGGCAATGAGAAAGAATGAAATCTGGCCATTTGTGGGAAAGTGGATGGACCTCGAGGGTGACATGCTAAGCGAAATAAGCCAGGCAGAGAAGCACAGATACCATATGTTTGCACTCATAGGTCTAACAGGAAAACAGGAGAAACCTAACAGAGGACCATGGGAAGGGGAAGAGGGAAAGAGAGTTGCGGAGAGAGAGGGATACAAAACTTGAGAGCCTATTGAATACTGAAAACGAACTGAGGGTGGAAGGGGGAGGGGGAGGGGGGAAGAGAGGTGGTGGTGATGGAGGAGGGCACTTGTGGGGAAGAGCACTGGGTGTTGTGTGGAAACCAATTTGACAATAAACTATTTAAAATAAATAAATAAATAAATAAATAAAAATTTAAAAAATAAGGGGTTTTTCTTTGAATTGGGTGAAAGAAATCATAGTTTTTGCAATATATCAAGAACGTGTTTTTTAAGTTATATACTCAGAGTTGTAATTAGCCAGTTCTCAAAAAATTACAATTAAATCACCATGTTTTAATGTAGCCATAAAGAAATTGTTATGGTTTTTCATTTGTATCTGGCTTTAACTTTATATTCTCATCACAAAAAAACTTCTAAGAGAGAAAGTGACAAAGCTCTCTGTATGGTCAGTAGAACAAAATAAGGGAAGCAACAGTCTAATATGAAGGAGGATAATCCATAGAAAAGAAAGACAGACATAAATATTTATACTGAAATCTAGCACTATAACAGAAACTCCATTAACATAATACTGACTTACTCATAAAATTATTATCACAATTTCAAAGTAGGGATTCTTGGTTTTGTTGGATTTTTTGCTTTTAATTAAAATGCTATACAATTTTCAACTGGGTGGCTCAAAATCCATTTTTTTACTCCCAAATGTTATAATTTGGGAAGTTTTAACATGTTTTTCTTTTTTTTAATGTTTACTTATTTATTTTCAGAGAGCAAGTGAGAGAGAGGGAAGGGCAGAGACAAAGGGACAGAGAGAATCCCAAACTCTGTGCTGTCAGCACAGAGCCTGATGCGGGGCTTGATCTCACAAACTGAGAGATTCAGGTGCCCTGAAAAGACCTTTTTTGATTTTTTTAAAAAACATTTATTTATTTTGAAAGACAGAGAGCACACAGAGAGTCAGAGAGAGGAAATTTCAAGCAGGCTCCACGCTGACAGCCTAGAGCCCAACTTGGGACTCGATCCCACCCAACGGTGAGATCATGACCTGAGCCAAAAGCAAGAGTTGGAAGCTTAACCAACTGAGCACTCAGGCGCTCCTGATTTTGGTTTTTTAAAGAGGGATTAATGTTCTGGAGAGGTTGGAACACTTGTAACTCCCCTCTGTACCTTCTGTTCTATCACGGGATATGTACTCAATGCGGAGCTCTTTAGTTTTGTTGGTGATTTCACTAGTACGTTTTAAATGCTCTCCTCTCACGTGACACCCATATTTCTTTGACTGAAAGAAAGTCCAAGTGTTTCATTTCTTTAGACAGTTAAGTGTTTGTAAAAACAGTTTTATTTTTTCTACATGTATTTCACATTCTTACATGGAAGGCACTGTCCTCCAGGAGTCGAGGTAAAGAACCTCAGTCACCCTTATTTTCAAACTTCCCTTTCTGCATTAGCTGCTTGCTACTTCCTACGTACTTTTCTCTCCTGGAAAGGAAAAATGACAGAGTTGTCCTTTTCTTAAATTATTCTTAAAATAATTTTTTTCCTTAGTCCAGCTGACAGAAACTGGGAAGAATGCAAAGTATGAATAAACCCTTTCCTTACTGGTGTTGCCGAATAATACGTCAATTCCTAGTCTCTTAATCACCACCTTTAGGACCAAAACCAAGTGTTTTAAGTCTCTGGGAGCACAGAGGACTTTGGTAGTGCTGCTCCTCTCTGCCTTTCCTGCACAAAACTGAAGGCCTGTTTTCAGAGGCCTCTAAGAAAAAAGCGGCTGCCGATTTTCCCTAGAAGCAAATGCAGCATGCTATCTGTAGATGTGCTAGAGAGGATAAGGCCACGTCATTGCCCTTGGGACTTTGGTAACAAAGCAGCGCTTATAATTAGAAGCAAAGTCCTTGAGAGGGATAAATGATTTGCATCTGGAGAGGCAGCAAGTTGAATGTCCACAAGTGGCCATCTATAGGCCTAGATACAACTGCAATTTGAGTAAAGAGTTTGTAAAAGGAAGTGACTGCTAAATAATAACAAATAACCAGAAAATGAGATGAGGTCAGGCTTTTTGAAAGGTTAGATGATGGAACAGTATCGGGGCGCCTGGGTGGCTCAGTCAGTTAAGCATTCGACTCTTGATTTCGGCTCAGGTCATGACCTCAAGGTTTGTGATTCTGAGTCCCATGTCAGGCTTTGCGTCCTGCCTGTGCTTGCACGCGCACGCTCGTTCTCTCACTCTCTCTCAAAATTAATAATCATAAAAAAAAAGAACAGTATCCATTCAGAATCATCAAAAGAGGGTGTCACAACAATAACTATTAAATGCAGTGGGAACCTACATTATATCCTGGCTGCGTGTGTGTGTGTGTGTGTGTGTGTGCGCGCGTGTGCGTGTGCGCATGCACGCGCTGGGTGCAGGGAGAGAAGAGAGCACAGCTATAAAAGATATTCTTGGAACAGCTGGGGAAATCCGCATCTAGATTATGGATGCTGTTGGTGCTTCCCCCAGTGACACGTCAGCTAGCCTGTGCGTCCATCCCCACCTTCCACCTCCGGCCTGGGCTGGCTGCTGTGGCTTATTATATCCCCTTCTCAGTTTCAGCCTGATCCCACAGAAGCACAGGAGTGTGAGTCACACCTCTCTCCCATCTGGAGGCAGGCGGGCTCAGCCCCCATGTGAGTCATTGGCTACAGGCTGTAGAGAAAAGCAAGGTGGCCTGGGACAATTCTCTGAAATATTTAGAGAGTAAAGTTTTATAATATATGCAATTGAATAGTTACAATTAAAATACCAATACACGTGCACATACACACAAACATAAGCAAAGCAACCTTGCAAAATGAAATAAATGTCAGGTCTAGGTAGATGCTTTGAGAGTGTTCCTTGAGGGGGGGGCGCCTCAGTGGCTCAGTCAGGAGAGTGTCCAACTTCAGCGCAGGTCATGACCTCACAGTTTGTGAGCTCAAGCTCCACGTTGGGCTCTGTGCCGACAGCTCAGAGCCAGGAACCTGCTTCAGGTTCTGTGTCCCTCCTCTGCTCGTGCTCTCTCTCTCAAAAATAAAACTTTAAAAAAATGTTCCTTGTATTATTCTTCTAACTTTTCTGAAAGTTTGAAATTTTTATAATGAAAATTTGAAGGGGGGAAAACTTGTCTTCTGTGAGTTGCCATCCTCATACTGACTTCTGTATCTGACCAGCAGTTGAAAGAAAACCTGCCAGTCCTCCTGAACGCATGCTCGTTTTCACCTACAGTTGGTCACTAGATCATGTCAATTCCACTCCCAAAATATATTCCTCACTCTAAATTGCAATTATAGTCATATGTCCCCTCTCAGATTGTTTCTGCATTGTCGACACTAAGATAAACATCTAACTCTGACACGGCACATAACATCACTGTCACATGGCCCTTGGCTTACCTCTCCAGCTACATCTCCCACCATTTACACCTGTAACTTTGTGCATCACCATCCTAAGCAACTTATGAGTTCCTTGAATATACCAAGATACCTATCTTTTGAATCGAGGCATATTATGACCAGAATGCCTTCTCCCCTTTCTGTTATGCTGGAAAATTCCTTTTTTTTTTTTAAAATAATCTCAGTCATTGTTTTCTTGAACGTAATCTCTCTGCCCAATGGAGCTTGAACTCCTGATCTGCAGATCAAGAGTCGCATGCTCTACTGACAGAGCCAGCCAGGCGCCCCCATGCTGGCAAATTCCTACTCAAACTGTAAGACTAGTTCAAATTTTACCTCCTTTGGGCAGACTTTCCTGAACTCTCCAGGCAGAGTTAAGTGGTCCCTTTTTTGTATTCCTACAGCAATCTCTTACATACCTCTCTTGGAACATTTATCACAGTTATGAATCATTGTTTACATGCCCATTTTTTCACTAGTAGAAAGGAGACCCCGGAAGGCAAGGAGTGGACTATTCATATTTGTATCCGTAGCATTTTGCATAATACCTGCCGTTGTACATAATATATGTCTCATGAGTAGCCAATGCTTTTTAGTATTATATACTTACTACAGCTGGTGAGGGGACGTGGATGCTTGGGACAGATCGAGGCCGCACATGATTGGCCAAATGACAAAGAACAACACCATCGGTTAGAGCTGCTCCCAGATCACAAGGCAGTGATACTTTCAGCCGGTACTCAATATGCTAAAAGAACAGGAACATGTGTAATACATTAACTGAAGTGGCTGACACAGGACATAATGGAGTTACAATGAAATACTATATCTAATTAAGAATCAAGATAAAAAGCAAATAACTTAAATACCACAAACCCTATTTTACTTATTTTATTCATTTATGTTTTTGAGAGCAGGGCAGACAGAGAGGGGGAGAGAGAATTTTAAGCAGGCTCCGTGCTAGGCATGGAGCCTGATGTGGGGCTTGATCTCAAGACTGTGAGATCACGGCCTGAGCCAAAATCAAGAGTCAGACACTTAACTAAGCCACCCAGGCACCCAAGTACCACAATCCCTATTTTATCCTTCCATCCTAAGTCAGTAACTCAAGGAGATCTAATACATACACATGGCAGCCAGGCCACAGTGGTAGAGAATACTACATGAGGAAATTATTTACAATTTTATGCTTAAAAATAAAAGAGAACTAGATTCTCTTTCAGTTCCAAAATAAAACGCTATATGTCAGTGTGAAATGTATATGTGTACATATATATAAATTATTACTACTCTTACAAGATTTCTGTACATGAGGCAGAAAAAGTTTTTAAGGCTAGGGATTGAGCTTTATAGAATAACCCATCTCATTTTCCTAGCAAACAGATGAAAAGAATGACCTTAATAGCAAAATCTCTTTCATGTTTACCACACAGTGGGCACTTGCTGATTTTATTAAAAATTTTAAGTCAAATAAACAAGCGATTGCAGGGTTAGCACTCTAGCAATAACAATGCAAAAGAACAATTCAAACGTGATGTACATACTTTCCGTAGCTGATCTATTAACTCCAGCTCTTCCTCTCTCTGTCTTGAACTGGGTCTTGTTACGGGATCTGGAGAATCAGTGGTGGGTGCAGAAGGTGACAGAAGGGGTGAAGCACGACCTAAACAAATGTGAGTATGTGAGACAGAAAGGCGATTGCTACTGCTGGAAAAATCTGCAGCTCCACCTGACACAGGTTTCTCACAAGTATAGCACTTTTCACTTCTGGACTGACTCTTTCAAAAAGTTTTTATTAAGAAAAGTTTCAAATATACACAAATATAGGGAGAACAGTATTAAACACTAACAAATGTCCATTACCCATTTAGCTCAACTAGTTTTGATTAAAAATGATTCCACTGAAAAAATACATACAGAAAATTATGCAAATCATAAGCCAACAGCTCAATAAATTATCTCAAAGTGAACATGATGAGGTCAATAAATGCGATTATTACCAACACCCAAAAGCTGCTCTCATGATCCCTACCATCAGTACCTAATGGTTCCTTCCAACTACATAGGTCCTGGCTATGTACTTCTTGATTTGTAACACCACAGATTAGTTTTGTCTAGTTTTGAACTTTCTATAAATGAAGCCAAACTGTATGTATGTCTGTATGCATGCTTTTGTCTATCTATAAGATTTATCCATATTATATGGATTAATTAGTTCATTTGTTTAAATTTTTTAAAATGCTTTTTATTTATTTTTGAGAAACAGAGACAGTGCGAGAAGGGGAGGGTCAGAGAGAGAGAGGAAGACACAGAATCTGAAGATAGGCTCCAGGCTCTGAGCTAGCTGTCAGCACAGAGCCCGATGTGTGGCTTGAACCACGAACGTGAGATCATGACCTGAGCCGAAGTCAGATGCTTAACCGATTGAGCCACTCAGGCACCCCTAATTAATTCATTTTTATTGCTTATATGGTATCCCGTTGTACAAACACACCACAATTATTTTTCCATCGTACCAGTCATGGACATTCTGTTTGGGGCTATTATGAATAATGTTGCTATAAATATTTTTGTAAATATCTTGGGGTATACATGCTTACATAGTTCAGAAAGCAAAGCTGTTGGTGACAGGATATACAAATGTTCAACATTATGAGATAGTGGAAATAGTTTTCCATTAGTTTACAATCCCATATGCAGTGTATCTCTGGTTTGATTTGAAATCTCACTGTGAGGGCATCTATCAGTTATACTCAAAATAGTTATTTTTTATTTGAAATGTTTGTTTCCACTCCCAGGTAACTTCTTTGGAGGCCAGGGAGATGTATATTAACTAAAAAACTAAAAAGTAGATATTTTTAAAAAATAATTACTGATTCATTTCTTTAAGAACACATAAAATACCTTTTATCAACAGAAAAATCTGAAAAAGAGCTCATTACAAAGAAAAGGAACATTCCCTAAAAGCTAAGAGTATTTTATTTGTTCCAATCTATAACCTCCTTTGGGTAATGCTAAGAACTCGTTAAATTGTAACAAGATCCTCCTGTTTTTGTTTTTTCAATGCTTTTTTTTTAAATTTTTGAGAGAGATTGACAGACAGGGAGGCAGAGCACGAGTAGGTAAGGGGTAGATAGAGAGGGAGACCCAGAATCCGAAACAGGCTCCAAGCTGTCAGCATAGAGCCAATGTAGGGCTCAAACTCATGAACTGCGAGATCATGACCTGAGCCAAAGTTGGATGCTTAACTGACTGAGCCACCCAGGCGCCCCAAAGATTCTCTTGCTTTACTATTAGTGAGATCAGAGTTTAAAGCTTTTGCCAATGTGACATTTCAGGGTAAAAGTTTAAAAGCATACAAGAGTAGGGGCGCCTGGGTCGCTTAGTCAGTTAAGCATCCAACTTTGGTTCAGGTCATGATCTCGCAGTTCGTGGGTTTGAGCCCCGCCTTGGGCTGTGTGCTGACAGCTCAGAGCCTGGGGCCTGCTTTGGATTCTGCATCTCCTTCTCTCTCTGCCCCTCCCTGGCTCACACTCTGTCTCTCTTTCTCTCTCTCAAAAGTAAATAAACATAAAAAAGAAAGAAAAGCATACAACAACAGTTAATGCCATTATATAAAGCACCCTCCCCCCTTCTTAGTCCCTGTGACTTACCTTTACTTCCCTCTGCCCTGACAGCTGCTCGGTGCAGGAAGCTTTCAGGGCGCGGGGCCTGGTTTCTCTGAATAGCAGCAGGAAAAGAATATGCAGGGGAATGATGAACTACATCAGCATGGAAAAGCAAAATAAGATTAAAGGAGATGGAAAAAAATTAAATATAACAATAGAGACATGTAAAAAAAAGTTCAATCAACGGTATAAAAGATCAAATTAAACATGATATAAAATGATAATTTTGTTTATTAACACAAAATCTAGTATAGAAAAGTAACCTTGAAATCAGGAAGGTTTTCTTGCATTTTTAATTGTCACGTTATTTTTGGTACGTCAGTAAAGAGACAATGCGTGTTAATATAGTGAATAGATTCTCTTGCAAAGCTATAGCCCTGCTAGCTCACGCTCATTTGTTCACATCAAATGGTTGAGGAGTTGAATTAAAAAATGGAACATGTGTATAAAGTTCCCGATTTTGGGTCTGATTTCCCATCTCAGAAAAGGAAGTCACAGCTCTCTAAGAGGTAATTTATTAGGAAAATTTTGGTAAAGAATTATTCTTGATGTGGTTAAATTGTACCTTTGTGTCTGTTCTTACCTGTTTCTGTTGTAGGTGAACTTGATACGGTATTAGATCTGTCATCGGTCTGTAGACAAATAGAGATATATCAATAATTATTATTCAGGAAGAGCTACTTTCCACATTTATGATTACTTTGGGATAAAAGAAAACAATCATGCAAGTCTCTTTTAAAATTAAGTCTAGAAATAAGAATTTGGAGTTAAGGCCAAACTTTTTAGTTACTTCTGTAAGATACAAAGTTTATATAATGCATTCTCTAAAGATAGTTCTATTATATAACAGGTCTTCTCTATGATTATGAAAAATGATCATCCTAAGGCAGAAAATTTTATTGGGAAATGCACAGGGGAGAATACTTTTATTTTCTAGCATAGTTTCTAAAGTATTTTTCTCTACCTCTGGAGAGTAAAATTTAATGTATTAAGAAAAAATGATGAAGATTTCTTCATTTCAGTTAGAAAATAAGGTGTTTAAAGATGATTGATAGATAGCTGTTATTTCCAGACTAGCATTTAAATCCAAGATATTTTTACTTCACTGACCAAAGAGAAATGTAAAAAGGGGGAAGAGCTAGCTCAACATGTATAAAGTTCACCTAAAAAAAGAGAAATGTAATTAAGCTAATTTAAAAACAAGTGTTGGTTGGATGCGTTAAAGACAATGAAGACTTGGCAGGGGAGTAGAATCAAGAAAGGTTAGAGTAACCACTTTCAAGGCCTTGACATCTGGACCCAATAAATTAAACATTTTACAACTTTGTTTAATTTTTAATTTTTTTTATTTTTGAGAGTGAGGGAGACAGTGAGCAGGGGAGGGGGCAGAGAAAGAGGGATACACAGAATCCAAAGCAGGCTCCAGGCTCTGAGCTGCCAGCACAGAGCCTGATGTGAGGCTCGATCTCATGAACCACATCATAACCTGAGCCAAAGTTGGATGCTTAACTGAGTGAGCCACCCAAGTGCCTCTACCAGAATGATTTTAAAACACAGAGGTACACACATCTGCTCCCATGCTTTGTTCTCACTTTTGGTTTTAGTATTTTCATTAATCTGTTCTCTCCACCTGGGAGCTGGGCAGAAGAAATTAATGATGATAGGGAATTTGCTAACATTCATGCATACATACACACATACACAGAAGCCATGTTGTTGAGAAGATTCTTGGATTGATGTGGAAGATATATTCGTGGTAACAATTCCTTGGTTTGATATTCTTTGGCTGAGAATTTATAAAGTAAGCTAGCTGTTGAGTGAAGCTATGTATTATATCTTCATTAGTGAAAAAAGATACGTTCATCAAGTTTATAGATGCAAATAAACTAAGTTTAGGATGTTGAGAAGAAATGAAAATTTAAATTATAAATTTAAAATAAGATCAACAAAAAAAGATCAGAGCGACAAGAACTAATAAAAAGAACGAACAAGCAAATGAGGCAAAAATGATACCTTTACAAGGAACAAGAGTATCCTTATTTTCAAAGAATATGAGACAGAAAGGAGAAAACTAGTTACCCCAAAAGAGACCTGGTCAAGGTTCAATGGTACAAACAGGAAAACATAAACAGTAGAGATTATTCCAGATATACAGGAAAAAACTTTTTTTAATTTGAAAAGACATAACAGTAGTCAGGCTAGAAAATTTAATATTGCAAAAAACAATAAAGCTAATAGGCAACTCCTTTAGATGAGAAGGAAGAGCTAAAACAAATTGCACCGAATGGCAACAAATGTTCTCCACCTCTAGAAACACCAAAAGGTAATACACTGTTGTGTATAAGGAAAAACAAAGCCAGAATAGAGGCGACTTGTAAAATGATAATTTTTAAAATGTACTTTTGTTGAAACTAGAAATCTAAGTGACTTGCATTCTAGGGTACTAAGGTAATTAGTTCGAATCACTTAGAGGCCACTGACTATATTTGAGAACTTGCAGGGCTGGGCCAAAAAAAAAAAAAAAAAAGGAAATTGACAGAAACTCAACTTTTTTGCTTGGTTAAGCAACAAAAGAAATAAACCCATGCCTAAATATATATAAATATATACCTACTGTATAATAATGGGGATACCAAAAAAGAAAGGGTAGTAAGTCTTTAAACTAATCAATTACACTGCAGCAGGTCTAACAGACAGAAAGTTAAACTTCCCATACAATGGTTGGCAAGTTCAGATTTGGCCTTTTCAACTATGATTCTAGGAGAGAATAAGCCCCAATGCCCTAAGGTATCCACTGAGTATAATGAATTAACTTTTCTCCTATGTATCTCCTATACTGGTTATATAACTTCCTTGTGAGAACTTTGGTAACAATCCCTTAACTTTCTGTGTTGTCATTCAAATGAGGAACCAGGCTGAGGAAGGCTAGCAAAGAGTTAAGAGATGAGAATTATAAAGGTTTTTCAGAAGTCATCCAGGTATGTGTAGCATCTTCATTAGACGACTAACGAGAAGGCTTATCAGGCTTACAGATGATACAAAGTTGGGGCCAGCATTTAGAAGGACATGATGCAAGAATTTGAAAGTACTGTGCTAAATCAGAGAATTAAAAATGTTCAAAAGGCAAAATTGGAAAAACAAAAGATACAAGATGTGGAAACTATCATTTAGGAGTGTAACTGAAACATTTGAGAATTACAGTGGATACTGAGCAAAATGGATACTGAAATGAGAAAAAGTCAACCGAATGCTTGGAGTTAAGTCGTGAAAAACCTTGTTTCATGCTCAGCACCAGGTAGGCTCTAAGGGCTGTGTTTCTACTGGGGGACTGTGGAGCCAAAATGGAAGGCAGAGAACTTGAGAGAGCTCAGAAGGATTAACAGACTGGGAGAGGCACATAAAATAACCAGAGTTTATTTAGGGAGAAGGCAAGAGCAGCATCATAATAGTTTTCAAATATAAAGATTCTTTTTTAAAGACTGCTAAATAGAAAAATCTCTACTCTGCAAAGAGAAGTATAAGCCACAGGGCATGGATCTAAGTTAGATAAGGGGGAGGGAACCTTCTAACGGTGAAGAGTATTAATAGTTTCTTACAAAGAGAGAAGGAGATGTTTTACCTACAGTGCTTGGCCTCCAACAGATCATGCGTGAAGTCTCAAAAATATTAACTACTCAGGAAAGGATCAGTCTGTCTTATGCACCAATAATGGAATTAAGAACAATCTTTGAATAAATAAGATGACTATTTACACTTGGGATCTGAATCAAAGATCTTTATGGGCAAATATATTGGAATGTCTTTTGTGCCCTTGACATTCAAACAAGAATAACTTGAGACAAAACCTTGGTTTAAAGTTCTTCTTAACACATTTATTCTTCTCTAAGAAACAAAGACTTGGTGAAAGAACGAACGAACAAACGAACAAACAAAAGAAAGAAAAAAAGAAAGGAAGAAAGAAAGAAAGAATTTCAGTCTGTGGTATGTCATAAAAGATATATATGTAAATGTAAATATATAATAATCACATATATGTATATACATAAAATAATCCTATAAAGCTCAAATAAATATATATCAACACACACAAAAAAGTTTCTTATATATTATATGATTAACAAATATGGAATCACCATTCCTAGAGGCCTTCAAATAATAACATAGCACAGGGCTGCAGGTCATATTCCAACTCTGCTAGTAAGCTCGAAAGCAGCCACAGACAATATATGAGCAAATGGTAGTGGCTGTGTGCCAATAAAACTATTTACAAAAACAGGTGGCGTAGGCCATTGTTTGTTGACCTTTACTAGAAGAAGGTTTTAGTAGCAACACATCTGGGGACTGGGACTGAAATTATTTTGAATGCACATCAGACAACAGAGTTAATTTTATATTATTTATTAGCCAAAGTAAAGTAACTCATGACAAAAAAAACTTTTGGTAGGAAAATCAGAATGTCAAACAGAATTTCAGTATAAAGAATTAACACAGGCTCTGTGAGTATTTCTAGCATGGTAAATTTTTCAAAACTTTCAAGTAAAATTAGTGTTAAACTCAAAGAGTTTTATAAGCTTACGTAAATTTCATGCAATCCTAGATTTCACATTGCTGTTGGGCCCATCATTGGAAAATTTAAGACCTCTTAGGCACAACCCTCCCCCAAAGTTCCTGGTGTACTACAGTAACAAGAAATACCTTAAGAGGCATGAAGGCAGAAGAATGAGGCAGGGTAGCAGCACAGCCCACTTGATTCAACCCTGACAGCGACTAAATTTTAAAAGAGAAAGAGAAGAAACAAAAGGCAGCATTTATGTTAGCAAAATGTCAGTCAGGCAGGCAGATTTTGTCAACGAAATCAGAAAAGGAAAGGTCGTGGACAAACTTTCAAATGGTTTATTAAATACTGGTAGGGCAGAAGGAATACAAGGGGGGAAAACCCCTAACTTATAAGACAGTTTTCCCACCTATACAATCCAAACTATTTCAATACCTCATACCACACTAATCAAGAAATGAAAGGGTTTTTGGCATTTGGCTCGGAGGAGGCCAAGGTGCAACTGTCTTCTGTCATTTCAAATCCAGGTAGCTGCCTCTGGCATGTCACCTAATTTGACCCCAACGACATCAAAGTCATACACCTGAGGTGCACTGGTGGGGAGGTCAGGGCCACATTTGCCCTAGCCCCCAAGATCAGCCCCTTGGGTCTGTCTCCAAAAAGGCTGGTGATGACATTGCCAAGGCAACTGGTAACTGGAAGGGTCTCAGGATGACAGTGGAACTGAGCACTCGGAACAGATAGGCTCCGAGTGAAGTGGTGCCTTCTGCTTCAGCCCTGACTATCCAAGCTCTCAAGGAACCACCGAGAGACACAAAGTAGAACAACGTTAAGCACAGTGGAACCATCATTTTCAGTGAGATTGTCAACACTGCCTGACGGATGTGGCACTGATCTTTAGCTAGAGAACTCTCTGGAATCATAAAGAGATCCTGGGGACTGCTCAGTCTGTGGGCTGCAATGTTGATGGCCACTGCCCTCATGACATCATAGATGACATCAACAGTGGTACAGTGGAATGTCCAGCTAGTTAAGAACTACAAAGGAAAATATTTTGATAAATGATAATTTGACAACCAAAAAAAAAAAGGAGGCAGGAAGGATTTATTAAAAGTGATTTTATATAGAGCTAAAACTGTAAACATCAAAATTGTTGAGCAAAATTGCCTTAGAAACTACCAAGACTTGTACTATTCTGATCGGGGGGAAACAGATCCAGTCAAAGAGCTCATTTTAACTGAGCAGAAATGGCATGAGTAAGAACACTATTTTTTCAACATTAATCCAAATTAGATTTATTATAATTAATGTAACAGCTCTGATGTGAAAAAACAGAGGAATGAAGATTCTGTGTTATGCCTTGTGGATGAACCAGCATTTCATTTCTGCCCGTGTCCAAGTGACCTACATGAGTGTAAGAGGAATTTTCCTTTTTTTTGAATCCTTTATCCTTTCACTATCCTATATACAACTAGAAATATTAGCTGTATCTATTATCTAATTACAGGTATAATTAGAGACAGTAATTAGAATCTATTGTACAGAATTTTGATTACTTGTCAAAACACGATAATTTTTTAATTTGGTAAAGAGTGGAAAGAAATCAGAGAAGACAGGACTTTCATCACAAAGGGCACTGGATAAGACTGCACCTATTAAAACAACAAAATGCCAAAGTCTTAAATATATTAAAATCTTTTAAGTTAAATAACTTTTAAAAATTTAAACTAAGATACTGCAAGCAAACCGGGTTATGAAAAAAAATTTAAACTAGGATCACAAATATGTGAATCATGGAATAAATAACCTTATTAAACACATGTGGATGTTTAGGAAAAGGTATGCAGACGATCAATAAAATAAATACAACTATTTTTAATGACAGTTGATAGATAGCAATGTTTCTTTTTCTGGGGGGGGAAGAAGGGCAAAAAAAGCAACACTATAACCTAATCTATCTAAAGGCAGAAAAAAGTGAAGAAGGAAATGTACCAAAGAACAACACTGTGACAATAGTCATATACTGTGCATGTGTCACCTCTTCAGTTTTCCTGGGCCTCCTTATAATCAACTGTACAGAAATTACTGTCAATCTCAAACATAAAAAGGCTAAAAGCCACTATGTTGGCAAAGGAGGACAAAAGGAGTGGAAGAGAAGTAGATGTGAAATGAGCCTACATACTCTAGTTTCTAGAGACAAGATACAGATACAGATGCGCTAAAGAAAGCCTGGAGGGCAGTCCTAAGAGCATATTAGTGTCACAGATATTAAACATCACTGATACTTATTTCAAATCTTGTATTTCAAGGTCTTTAAATGAAACAGAACATTACACTTTCCTGTATTATCAGACCTTTTCATCATGAAACAATTTAATGAGCAATATCAGATGCATAGCATTTATGTGTTCATTCAGGAAATATTTATTGAGCACTTAATATATCCCAGGAACAATGACAGGGACTGAGTATACATAGGTAAATGCAACAGAGATTATCCCCGTGCCCATAAAGTTTACAGTCTGGTAGTCTAACAGGGAAGAGATTTAAAACAATAAACACCCACCTAAATATACTATGAAGAGAAAAAATAACAGTAGGGACAATTTGATTTGGGGGTTGTAGGCTGCAGAAGAGTCATTTTAAAGATGTACCGTTTAAGCTGATACCTGATAGATGAGTAGAAATTAACTAAGGAGGAAATGGAGAGAGAAAGAAGCATTCCATGCTAAGGGAGATAGCATTTGCAAAAGGTCGTGAGGTAGAAACAGGCTTACTGTAGTTGAAAAGCTGAAAAAATGCTGGCGTAGAATGAGCCCAGAGATGAGAGAGGGAGTATGTAGGAGCTTGCGGGTCCTTAAGAAGGTCCTTTATTTATTTATTTATTTATTTATTTTTTAACCATATGAAGCTACTGAAGAGAAGTCTTGAGAAGAACAGAGGTATGATTTAAAAATATGACTCTTGGGGCACCTGGGTGGCTCAGTCACTTAAGCATCTGACTTCAGCTCAGGTTGTGATCTCGAGGTTTGTGAGTTTGAGCCCCACGTCAGCCTCTGTGCCCGCAGCTTGGAGCCTGAAGCCTGTTTCAGATTCTCCCTCTCTCTCTGCCTCTCCCCTGCTCATGTTCTTTCTCTGTCTCAAAAATAACATTAAAATTTTTTTTTCTTTAAATATGACTCTTTTTGCACAGTGTTGGATACTATTTGGCATACAAAAATATGTGAGACACAGTCCTTTTAAAGGCCATCTCATTTAGTTCAAACATGAATATTGATAAGTAAAATACAAGCGTATGTGTTCTGAAAATGGCTGAAAGTCATTTCAGATTTCACACTGAGGGGATTTGTTTTTCCAAATTCCACTTTCCCTTGACAACGAAGTGTGGGCACTCAGACTATGTCACTTCCTAGATGTTATGAAGTCCCATTGTTTTCCATTAGAGTGTGAAGGGCAGGGCACCAAGGTGTTTAACAGCAGGTTCTCAGGCAGCCAGATCTGGATTCGAACCCAATCTTGCACTTACTAGCTATGAGACTTCAGACAAGTATTACGGACAAAACATCTGTGCCTCAGTCATCATCTGTAAAATGGTGATCAGTTTAACCTTAACATTTAAGATCACTGTGAGGAATAAATGAGATAATTCTGGTAAAGTGTCTGGATCATCACAGGCTCTCAGTAATTTTCTCCATTAATTTAAATCATTTGCTTCTCATACCAATTAATTTCCACGAAAACTCCAGAAGGTGGTGGTTTTATTTATCTGTAAGACGGCCCAGTTAAAATGTGCTTTATCCATCTCAAAGGAAATGGTAATTGCAGAACACACAGAAATTCTGACAATGGAAGTCCAGGAGGAAGGAGCTCATGCTGAAGTGTGCGGTTCACGCAGCAGTGTGCACAAGGGCGCGGTTACCAGCACAAGACAGGAACTGCTAGTTTTTACCACTACTGTGAAAAATATCATGAAACATGATGGGGAAAGCAATTATGTGGATGTTAGAATTCCCTTGCAAGGCTGACAAAAGTAAGATTTTTCAAAACACTTCCTATGTTATACTCATTTTCCACTGAAGAAACAGGCAAAGTAAACCCGTGTTAAAAATGATCAGTAGGTAACATTCCAAATGAATGTTTCCCGAAGTTTAGAAAATGGGCATAGAGGGATAATCTTGAGATGTAAGTATTTTTGAAAAGTTTGGGATTTTCGGTATCTTATAATAATAGATTATTAAAATAGATAATAAAATAGGATGGCAAATATACAGTTATGTCATTAGTGTCACGGAGTAAGGAAATTCATGTAACACACAGGTGACTCATGAGCCAAATTAATGATTAATAAAGTAAGTGCACCTGGAATCAGAAATGATGTTCAAAAAACTGATATGCCCTCTCCTCCCAACCCACATACGAAGCTACTATGGTCTGCAGTGTGAATGTTTTAGTTTTGGAAACACTAACAAAGGTATCTGAATCAGAGCTGCAGAACACTGGGACACTGGGTAATTCATGAACAGTAATGGAGGGAAACAGTCGTAGCTATTTGTAAAGCATTTAGTAATGACGCTCATCATGTTTTATGATACACAGACAATTTCTGAGTGAAAGTATAATAACTATTCTCCAAACTCTTGGCACAGCAATATATAACTCCGTTTTGTGCAAGGCTCTTACCACTAACAAGGCACTATCATCAGTATGCTGAGACCTTCTGGATGGGAAGGGACACTGGAGAGGCGGAGAGAAATGAAGCAATGTCAAAAACAAACGATACACACCTGACATATTTCACAAATAACACAAGCAAAGAGGTATATTAAGACATAATGAAGATGCTAACATATAGGCTCATATTCACAATCATTTTGAATTTATTTATCATAATAGCTAATAAGTTGATTCTGAGTGATGATTTTCTTCCGAAGAGCTTAATTCCAAATATGATCTGACCGCTTAAAAACTGACTAAAGCAAGGAGGGGAACAGGGATTATTATTCTCTATTCCCAGAAGAGAAAGATGAAGTATAGATGTAGCGGTAACAAAGAATTTGTGGTCATTTAATGAGTCAGTGACAAAACAATAAACCCAAGAGTCATGATTTCTGGCCTATGCATCTCTTTATTACCTTCCTCAGGCAAGAGGACAGCTAGAAATTTAAACATTGTACACTTTATTTTCCTGAGAAGCTTTGATTTTTAAATAATGAATTTCTCCAGAATGACCATGAAGAAGAAAATTGGGGGGTAAAAAAAAAAGAAGAGGTTATTAACTTATCAAACTTTGTCAAAGGTCTGTTCCTTTATTACTGTCCTGTGAACAGAAGACAACTGAAAAGTTTGAGGGAATCTTTCAGGTATTAGACCAAAGCGTAAGTTCTAAGATAAACCAGAAGTAGTAATGGCATGTCCAATCAGTAAGATAAGGGAAAAAACACTTTATAATAGATCATTTAAAAGATTTCAAATAATGCATTTTATATTCCAGAACCACTTGTGCTTTAAAAACTCTGTGGTGAAACTTAATGTCTGTCAAGCCCCGTGTGTTAGGTTTTCACGTAATCTAGTTTACAGAAAACAGATTCCAAATTCACATGAAACAATGCCTTTAAGCATTTTTAAGGAAGCAGTGATCATACTCTAAAAACTTGAGAAGGCAAAGAAAGAAAAATAGGCAAAAAAGAAAAATGG
This sequence comes from Suricata suricatta, assembly GCF_006229205.1. Lineage (NCBI taxonomy): Eukaryota > Metazoa > Chordata > Mammalia > Carnivora > Herpestidae > Suricata > Suricata suricatta. The sequence goes on from NC_043704.1 coordinate 70,877,296, forward strand.
CTTTTAAAGCCGACTACAATACAAATACTTATTTAATAAGTTTCATTTTAACAGATCAAAATAGGTAAATTTTTTAAAGGTTAAGCAATTAAGTTCATATGTTAACTTGCAATGAAAATGTACTATTTAATATTATAAAACTACTGTGTACCTTGTGTAATCAATAACACACCCCCAGGAAATGAGCCCTGGAGCTGAGGTATATGGAGTATCTTTTTGCTCGATACCAACACCACTCACTGGCTCCAGGTAGGGCTCCCAGGACGGCCTCTCACCACACAGTACGCTTTGAAAATGGATCAGGGAGATACTTCTGGTGGGGATGGAGGAAGGAAATAAATCATCTCCTGATGAATTAGTACAGACTACAAAACCCCTAATCTATACACTTCACTCCCTGGCCTGTGTCTTCTCCTGAATAAGTGGAGTTCTGTGAAAGGAAAAGGAAACTGGCAGTATTTTGATCACTGAAAACACATGATAATCACATGCAAACATTTCATTTCCATTGTAATAAAAAATTCCAAAGAAAAGGTGATTATATAGACTTACCTTACCATCTAAGGGGGGTTGTTGTTTTTGTGGACTTTGTGATGCTTTGTGCTATATACCCCCAAGCCCCCCCAAAAAAGGGAAGTTGGTTAGAAACTGGAACACTGGAAATGATAAATTCTATTTACCAAAATAATCACCCACATTAATTTCTGTCTCTCTCTTGTGTGCAGCACTGTGCCAGATTTCTTGGTCAGAAGATGTCACCCTTTCCCTTAAACAGCTTACAATTTAAACAGGGAAGAGCAACAAACTAACAGACAGTATTTCATATGCCTATAAGCATTTATAAATAAAAATACAAAAAGTATATGTTTTTTATATGTACATGCAAACAAATACAGTCACAGAACAGTGATCTCTCACTATATTCTCTCAATGAACTCAACTCAATCTCTCTTCCTCTAGTGCTAACACCGTTAGCTTCCTCCTAGCAACCAAATTTCAGGTTTGCATTTTCAACTGCCTGTGGAAACTCCCCACTTGGAAACCCACGTCACCTCATGTTCAACATGTTCAAAAACAAACCTATAAATTGCCATATTAACTGGCTCTTTTCCCAATTTGCTATTTTCTACTACTATATCAATTAATTATACCATCTGTATAGTCAAAGTTTTACAATGTATTCTTATATACATTATCTTAAGTGATTCCTTTTACTCTCTGAGAAACACTAACATCATTAATCATATTCTTTTTTTTCTAAGTTTTTAATGATTTATTTTTGAGAAAGAGAGAGACAGAGCACAAGCAGGAGAGGGGCAGAGAGGGAGGGAGACACAGAATCCAAAGCAGGCTCCAGGCTCTGAGCTGTCAGCACAGAGCCTGTCACAAGTCTTGAACTCACAAGCTGTGAGATCATGATCTGAGCTGAAGCCGGACACCTAAACGACTGAGCCACACAGGTGCCCCCATAATCATATTGATTTAAAGACAAAAGAATTGAGGACAAGAGAAGTTATATGATATGTGCAAGGCCCACAGATCTGGTATATAGCATAACTGAGATTTGCACCTATATCTTCTGACCCCAAATCCTACATTCTCTCCATCAAGCTAGACTCCTTTTCAAACTATTCTTTAGCCTCAAAATCTTGCTTTGGGATCTCCTTTTTCTTTTCCACTCATCTTCAATGATTTATTCAAATTCACTAATAGTTAAATATTACATCTACGAGGAAACTAAAAGCACAGAATGATTTAGTAACTTTCCCAAAGCCAAGCACATAATGAGTAGCAAAGCTGGATTCAAATTCAGATATTTCTGATTTTTTTAAGTTTATTATTTTTTTTTTTAATATTTTATTGTCAAATTGGCTTCCATACAACATCCAGTGCTCTTCCCCACAAGTGCCCTCCTCCATCACCACCACCGCTTTCCGCCCTCCCCCTTCCCCTACAACCCTCAGTTCGTTTTCAGTATTCAACAGTCTCTCGGGTTTTGCATCCCTCTCTCTCCCCAACTCTCTTTCCCTCTTCCCCTCCCCCTGGTCCTCCATTAGGTTTCTCCTGTTCTCCTGTTAGACCTATGAGTGCAAACATATGGTTTCTGTCCTTCTCTGCCTGACTTATTTCACTTAGCATGACAGTTTATTTATTTATTTTTTAGATTTTTAAAGTTTATTTATTTTGAGAGAGAAACAGAGACAGAGAGAGAGCACAAGTAGGGGAGGGGCAGAGAGGAGAGACAGAATCCCAGACAGAGAGAGAGCACAAGTAGGGGAGGGGCAGAGAGGAGAGACAGAATCCCAAGCAGACTCCACGCCATCAGTGCAGAACCTGATATGGGGCTCAAACTCACAAACTGCTGAGATCATGATCTGAGCCAAGATCAAGAGTTGGATGCCTAACTGACTGAACCCCCAGGCTGCCTCTATTTACTTATTTTGGAGAGAGAGAGAGGAGTGGGAGGAGGGACAGAGAGAGAGGAAGAGAATTCCAAGCAGGCTCTGCACTGTCATTGTGCAATATGGGGCTCAAATGCATGAACCACTGAGATCATGACCTGAGCTGAAATCAAGAGTCAGATGCTTAACCGACTGAGCCACCCAGGTGCCCCCTGATACTTCTAATTTTAAGCGCTTGCCATTTTATAATACTGTCTCTCCTTAGGAACCTCAGAAATCATCTGGTTTTATGCCTTCATTTTGCACCCTAGTCTAACTGTTCCAATTACTATTTCATTTTCCTCATCTCTTTCTTTCTAACATATTCTAATAGGAGCAGATTAGTTTTTCAATACCTTTCCTCTCATGTTTTTCTCCTGCTTAAGAACTTAGAATTGTTCTACCTAACAATTCTACCTAGGTAGATCTTCTATCTAACAGATCAAGATCAAACTCGTATATGACATTTAATCCAAACCATCACGATGTGATTGTCTCTTACAAGCTATGTGACGGCTACAGAAGGTTAAATGATAAATGAGTTAATGCAGAATGCACAAAACAGTGCTTAGGATGCGGCGTGTGTCCGGCCAGCATTATTTACTGACAGTCAGTATAGCATTCTGGTCACAGGTGAGAGTTTGGAGACAGCCTTCTTTTTTCTTTAAAGAAATTTTTAATTTTAGGTCAATCTTATTTCCATTTTCTGTGAGCTTAAAATCTCATCATCATGGGCTTGATATATTTGAAAAAAAAAAAGAATTTTATCATGTGTATGGTACTTAAAGATAGTCTCTAGCTAGTTATGAAACACAAGAGAGAAAGCTTTTGTAGCCCAAGAGTGATTCATTCATTCAATCATTCCTTTAACAACTACAGGCTGACACCTGCTAAGATCTAGGGATGGAGCAGTGAATAAATAAGACAGATACACTCCCGGTGTTCATGGTGTTTACGGATAAATGGAAGAGACCTTTATCGAACAAATACAAATAGAAATAATTATTATGAAGAGGAAAATCCAAGGTAATTTCCAAACAAAAGAAACCTTAAAAAGATAGAGGCAAAAAAAATTGAACCAGGGTTAGATGCAACTGTAGAGACTATAAAATTAGAAAGAAAGAAAGGAAGAAAAAGAAAGAAAGAAAGAAAGAACGAACGAACGAACATTAACAGGGGTTGTTAGCTGAGTAGATGTGGAGAGAACAAAAAGGAAAGACTCAAAGATGATTCTAAAGTATTAAGCCTATGGCCCTCACACAGTTTTGGTACTCACCAGAGTGAGGAAGTCAGGTGGGTTTGGACAACAACAGTTCACATTTGCATGGCACTTTAAAGTTTACATGGCATTTGCACTTTTATGATCTTATCGATCTTTATTAATAGACTGAAGAAATGGCAGCTGGAGAGTAAAGTGAGATGTCTAAAGACAGACTGCTAATTAAGAGGAAGAGACTACTGTCCCAAGTACAAGATGATCACTTTTCAGCCTACCCTACAGGAGGACAATTCATGTAATCACAAGCAGGAGACAGTTAATGCTATTTACTGGAGATTCCTTACAGTGAGAAAAAAGAAAGCTGACACTTTAATTAAGACAAACACTGAAAGGCTCAGCAAAACAAATAAGCACTTACTTCTAATTTAGAAATTTCAATGAAATTTGACAAAATTTCACCTTGACAAAGTCCAGGACAGCATCTCTTTGAATCTGCTTGGTCCTTATTTTCTCCTCCTCATACTGAAGGGCCGCGAGCTGGGCCTCCCTCCGAGTCCGCTCTACTAATTGTTCTCTTCTCCGATGAGGCTCCAGGTCTGCTTGGGATAACTGGAACAAAAGTATTTCGCATATTCAAGTGGGGCTAAAGGTCAACTCATCAATACTCTTTATCAGTTTAGAGAACTACTACTGACTTAAGCAATTTCTACTTTGCAGTCACCTAGCATTTCTTTAAATGTGTTTACTGCTAATCACCTCCCATCTTTTTGCATTGTGTTCTTATATATATGCACTATAAAGCCATCATGTCAGTAAAGATTTATTTTCTGTCTAGGGTCTAAAAGCATGTTAGCAAGTATCAGGTACACATGTTACATTAGCTGTATTTTGTTAGTAGTAAAGTTTATAGATGTTTGGCAATTAATGGTAATTTAAGTGTTATAAAAATAGAAAATCATTTTAGTTAAAAATCAGAACTAAAACAGAAACAAAACAAAACAAATTTACCTGGTTGTGACTTGGTGATAGTGACATGAGAGAAGATGGCTCAGATGAAACCCTGACCCAAAAAGAAAAAAGGAAAGAAAAAATTCTTTGGTAAGGCAGATAGTATATAAAAGACAAGTAAAATTTTATTGTTAACGTAGCCTTCTATTAAGCAATAGGCAAACTGTCCGGTCAGCAATGAAAGACTGACTGCATTTTGTAAACCTGAGCCCAAGTCATTAAATTAAGCTACAGGAATACCTGATGTCTCCCACTCACATTTCATGTGATAGTGTCACTGATCAAGCTACAGAGAGGCAACAATGGTCCGAATCAGCCAGTGCTAACCAGACATTTGAGATTACTTTTCAAATAGCATCATTTCTTGATAGCATACATGACTATTACCCCTTCTTCATTACCATGACTGAAACAAGATACATGTAAAGAGAGATCGTTTTACATACAAAGTTATTTTATCAACTGAATCTGGAATATGGCAGCACCTGGCCACTATACTCATAAAGCACCCTCTTCCCATCTTCAACTGATGGAGCAATTTTAATAACAACAGTAGAGATTCTGTCGACTTTTATTTTTAAGAAAAAGACGAAACCTGATTTGATGCTTAAAAAAAAGCAGTAAAAAAGTGCTTCTCAGTTTTATCAATGCTAAATGTTTTTTCCCAAGGATTTTATTTATTTTTATTTTTTTTAAAAGATTGTATTTGTAAGTTACCTCTACATACAAAGTGGGGCTTGAACTTACAACCCGAGATCAGGAGTTGCATGTTCTACCAACTGAGCCAGCCGGCACCCCTACCAATGCTAATCTTATAATTTGATATTTATCTTTTTCATGAATTGGATTTAGTGTTCCAAGTGTCTGTTACTCATTTGTGTCTCTGAACTAACAATGTTGGGAGCAAGTGGCTTTTTTGACATTTAGCACCTAAAATTTTAAACTATGATTACTAGTCTGTCAGGTTGATTTTAATGCATTAAATCAGTGTGTTACGAGGCAAGAAAAGAAAAAAAAAAGTCTCCCAAAGCTCTAGTCATTTTTTATTACTGACTAATAATATAAATTCTTCAACCTGGCTTTCAGGATTCTCACCCCATTTCAGAAACATGCCCACTATGGAATCTCTTCTCCAGCAAGATCTTCTCAGTCATCATATATTAATTCCTTACTTTAAGCCTCTTCTATAGATTCCAACCTATGGAGGTCTTCTTAAAAAAGGTCTTTTTTAGGATCTTTTTCTTTAAAATTGGGACTTTTCCTCTTGATGTACATGTGTAATCAATACTTCTTTTGCATTTATCAACTATGATTTGTGTCATTTTCTTGAACAATATTTTTCAGAGGCAAACATAGAAACTAACAATCTTTGAGCTGCTACCATGCACTACATATGCCCTGTGAAGTACTTTATACACAGTGTTTCTCAATTACTCCTCATGCAAATCTATTGGGAAGAACTATTAGAACCCTCATTTTACAGCTGGAAAGCCGAGAAATGGAAGTTAAGTAATTGTCTCAAGGTGATGCAGCCAGTAGTCTTTATCTGATTTGAAATCTTATCTGTCTGACTCGATGGTAGATTGCTCTCTCATCCTCTAGGTATGCAGCCAACGAGAATTGGAGGTGCCTGAGAAATCATGGAGTCCAAACCACTAACTTCACAAAGGAGAAAACTGAGGTCCTCAGAGGTTTAATGATGGTCACTGCAGGTAAAACCTGGGTAAGAATTCAAGCCTCCTGACTTGGAGATTAGTGGCTCCTACTATAACCACACTTCCCCACTCTATAGCAGCAGAACGTAGGAAGGAGAAAGCAAAGAGTGCAGAGATGTAAAAGCATATGGACACACATACAGAAAAAAAGGACCTGCAATGGGCAAAACTAAGCTATAAAAGTTAAAGATGGCGGCAGAGCATGCTGTAAGGCATATGAGAGAATAAAAGTAGCGAAGAAGACAGCTGAGAACTGACAGCTCCCTCAAGCTAATTACCAGGTGCTAATGCGGGCCCACCATGGCTTGGGCGCTCCGAGACGCCACCATGCTGCTTCACTCGTACATATGAATGTTTTTCATCTATGAGTATGTTTTTCAATAGCAGTGTTATAACACGTTGGATAATTTTTCTGTTGTACCAGATTGTCCTGCACATTATAGGTAGTTTAGCCTTAATGCCTGCCAGTAACACCTTTTGGCAACCAATTCCAACAAATAAACACATTTTTCAAATATCTACTACAACCTATTGAGAAACACTGGTTTACCCTATACTTTCCTAAACTAAAAAATATAATATGTAAAAAACCAAAATTTAAGCCACACTACTGTTCTCTTTCTCTCCACATTTCTTTTCTTATATTGGTTCCAAATCTTTGAAGTATTCACAAGATTCTTTTTTTTTTTTTTACCCGAGTCTCATTTTATTCTTTTCATTTTTCCTTTTATAGTTTGTCAAGTTGTTTTCCATATAACACCCAGTGCTCATCCCAACAAGTGCCCTCCTCCATGCCCATCACCCCCACTTCCCTCCTCCCCAACCCCCATTAGCCCTCAGTTTGATCTCAGTATTCAAGAGTCTCTCATGGTTTGCCTCCCTCCCTCTCCCCAACTATTTTTTCCTCTTCCCTTCCCCCATGGTCCTCTGTTAAGTTTCACCTGTTCCACTTATGAGTGAAAACATATGGTATCTGTCCTTCTCCGCCTGACTTATTTCACTTAGCATAACATCCTCGAGATCCATCCACATTGCTACAAATGGCCAGATTTCATTCTTTCTCATTGCCATGTAGTATTACATTGTATACATAAACCACATCTTCCTGATCCATTCATCAGGTGATGGATATTTAGGCTCTTTCCATGTTTTGGCTATTGTTGACAGTGCTGCTATGAACATTGGGGTACATGTGCCCCTATGTGTCAGCACTCCTGTATCCCTTGGGTAAATTCCTAGCAGTGCTTTTGCTGGGACAAAATTCTTTTTTTTTTTTTAATATTCAGGCATGGAAAAAAAAGTTTTGAAAAAAATTATTTTATATAACCTCAAGAGTACAGCCATATTTCTTACCTTTATGAAAATAATTAAAATATCCCTGAAAAGGTTTTGATGGGACAAATTATAATTTTTTAAAGGTACAGAATAAATTACTTAATAACTCCCTTAGACAAGGTTTAAAATAAAACTGAAGCTGGGCAAAAAAGTTCCTTCAATTTTTCCCAATCTTTACCAATCTTTATCTTATCACTCTTAGTCAGTACATTCTTAGTCAAAGGTTTTCAAGAGAAGAGAAGAGTGGGTTGGTAGGGTAAGAGTTTTAGTTGGGTTATAACTAATAAAGAATGAGACACAAATGAGTCTGGGGGAAGCAACATGGTCTAGTGGCTAAAGGCATGGGCTTTAGAATTAGTTGTGACCAAGTTTGAATCCAGGGTCTGTCATTACTAGTGGGTGACTGTGAATATAAGTGAAAAACTACTAGGTCTGAAAGCATAGGCTCAGGTGAGCGAAGAATTCCTCAGGACTGGCAGAGCAAAAATTTCTAAAAAGTAGTAAAAACAGGAACTCTGGGTTAAGGTTTAGTAGACAGATTTTTGGCTCCCATGACCTCCATCCCCGGTGTTACTCCAGTAAATATGTTACAAGTCATAAAGGACTCTGCAAATGAAATTAAGATTACTAACTGGTTGACCTTAAAATGGGAAGATTATCCAAGTGGGGCTAATAAAATCACAGGAACCCTTAAAAGCACAAGATGGCAGGGCTGAGGGAGGGGCAATTGGAAGGAGGTGGTCAAGGCTACAAACTTCCAGCTATAAGACAAATACATACTAGGGATGTGATGTACAACATGATGACTACAGTTAGTCCTGCTGCAAATACATACAAAAATTGTTAAGAGAGTAAACCCTAAGAGTTCTCATCATAAGGTGAAAAAATTATTTTTTATTGTATCTATGAGATGATAGCTATTAACTAAACCTACTGCAGTAAGCATTTCACAATATATGTAAATCAAACCATCACACTATATGCCTTAAACTTATACACAATGACATATGTCAATTGTTTCTCACTAAAACTGGCGGGGGGAGAAGGCAAGTTTGTGGAATGTAACACAAAGGGAAATCAGAGAGATTCAACATGTGAGAAGAAACATTCAAAACAGCTTGCCATGGCTGACTTGAAGATGGAGGGAACCATGAATCAGGACTGTGGTAGACTCCAGAAGCTAGAACAGTCCTAGCTGAAAGCCAGCAAAGCAACAGGGACTTCAGTCCTATAACTACATGGAATTGAAATCTGCCAACAACCTGGATGAGCCTGGAAGTGGGTTCTCCCCCAGGTGTCCAGGTAAGAATCTCGGCCAGCCAGTACCTTTCTTGGCTTTGGCTTGCCAGACCCTAAGAGGAGAATGAATTCATGCAAGCCTGACCAGACTGTTATCCCACAGAACTGAGTTATTATGTTTTAAGCTGCTAAATTTGTGATAATTTGTTGCAGAAGTATTAAAAAACTAATATATAAGGAAACTGAGGGGAAAAAAAGTTGACTTTCATCTTGAGGGTTTCTACTAAATTCCAGAGATCCTGAGCCTTCCTTATGATATAGATGCAGGAGGTAAGAGGGACAGGTTGAGCGTGGGCCCAACCAAAATGGAAAATCACAATAGGAAACCCCTTTGTGAAACTAGAATCTCAAAAGACCAATATCCTTAATATAAGGACACAAGGAAACTAAAAAGCTTTTCTGAGATAAATTTCAATTTCAGAGATTTAAAATTTAGGGCGCCTGGGTGGCTCAGTCAGTTAAGTGTCTGACTCTTGATTTTGGCTCAGGCCAAGATCTCACAGTTGGTGAGGTCAAGGCCCATGTTGGACTCTGCACTCATAGCGTGCTCTCTCTCGCTCGCTCGCTCGCTCTCTCTCTCTCTCTCAATAAGTAAATAAATATTAAAAATCCCCATGAACTAATCTATGAGACTATAAAAGGTCAATTATGAGATTTCTTTCTTTCACTATTCTCCCATATTTTCTTTATCCATCTATATCTCAGTTCCCAAAACAGCTTTAATATCCTGTCAAGTATAAGTAAAGAACTATGAATGACACTTTCCACAAAGGGTATTCATGTTTAAGAACAAGACAGGAGAACAGGAGAAACCTAATGGAGGACCAGGGGGAGGGGAAGAGGGAAAGAGAGTTGGGGAGAGAGAAGGATGCAAAACCTGAGAGACTATTGAATACTGAAAACGAACTGAGGGTTGAAGGGGAAGAGGGAGGGGGGGAAAAGAGGTGGTGGTGAGGGAGGAGGGCATTTGTGGGGAAGAGCACTGGGTATTGTATGGAAGCCAATTTGACAATATTAAAAAAAAAAAAAGAACAAGACTGTCAAGTCTACTACTTTAAGACTTTCATACAGGGTCACCTGAATGGCTCAGCTGGTTAAGGATCTGACTCTTGATTTTGGCTCAGATCATGATCTCATGGTTTGTGGGACTGAGCCCCACATCAGTCTCTGCACTGAGTGTGGAGCCTGCTTAGGATTCTTCTTCTCTCTCTTTTGATCCTGCTGCCCCTCTCCCTGGCTTGCAGTCTCTCTCTCTCTCTCTCTCAAAAATAAATAAACTTAAAAAGAAAACCAAAAAAACCTCAAGTAGTTAAAAAAAAAAAAGACAAGACTCTATATGAAAGACAGGAAGCAAAGACCCAAAGGCTGTGAATTTTTCAACTACTGTGATATATGGCAAGAAACCTACGACTTCAAGAATAAGCAGCAGTGCTCTAGGCAGTGAAGTTAATTTTAGAAATGTGAGGCACTAAGTGTAGTAAAAAGATCATCTCAATTGAGATAGAAGGAGGATACATATTGCTGTCTCTGTCTAGCTCAGTTTCTAGTCAAAAGTTTAAGGAAAAAAATTTTTTAGGACTCCTGAAATTCATTTAGCCCTCTTAATGGATAAATCCAGATTTCACCACAGAATCTCCCTCCTATTAAGTACCTTCAAATCAAATAATTGTACAAGTAATGGTTTAGGCAATCTGAATTTAGAATCAATAAATCAATTTTACTTTCTATTCCATGAGCAAAAAGCACACTGTCACTCAACTCTAAATACATGGTATCTAAAACACACAGTATCTACTAAGTGTCTTCATCATACATAAATCTGCACAAAACCAAAATCATTTCATGCTCTCACTAATGAGTTTTAAAGACAGAAGCAAATAAAAAGAACTGGTTTTTTCAAACCTGTTTTGATGTGAATATCTTCTCATGTCTTCTGTTTTTTGAAACTCCCTCAGAGGTACTGGCTTTATGGGTGAACCCTAGGCCAAAAAAGCAGAAATAAATCAGTTTAACATAAGTATCCATAACACTGTGACTACATAGTTCACATTCAATTTGGCATTTAGAGATCTGTATATTACACTAAAAATACTTCAGCAAAACCTTCAAATGTAAATTTTTATGTTTAAAAGCATTCATTAAAAGCTATTTGACTGCTTTGGTAAACAAAACACTATGTATAATCCCAAAACACTTATTCTTTAAAAAGTGGATTTCTTTCTCACTGTATTATATAAATTACACTGACCATACAGTAATATTTAGTAAATGATAACAGGTTGGAACTTGAGAAGATCTTAGGTGTCATCTAGTAAAAATTTCCATCCAGAACAGGAATTCCAACCTGCCCTACCCTGCCTGTGCTCAGCCTCTATTCAATATTTCTAGTAAGGGGGAGTTCACTGGTCAGATTCCATTTCTTTACTTCTTCATCATCACAAATTGTTACTTATGGTAGTCGTACAAATAGTCCTGGGGATGTTGGTGTAATATTAAGAGGAAGCAAAAAGTAACTTCTCTTTAAGATAAAATATGGTGTTAACTAAAATAAAAACATTGGCAATTTGTTTATAAACTAAAGGGTAAAGGTCATTTCAGAAAACATTACTGAAGAAAATTAAACTGGATTCAGTGATATGGACCACATACTGAACAATAAAATTATAAATCAAAGGTAAAGGTTTATAGGTTATTACAACATGTATTTTGTCAAATGAGAATCTATAGAAGCAATACAATCTTATTTCAACACAAAAAATAATCATTAAAATGGGTAATCTTAAAGGGAAAGAAAACCACCTTATCCAAAAAGTATATCTGAAAATCAAATGTGAAACTATGTATGGTCTACCTGCAGGAAACAGGTACCTCACACAGAATTAGAAAATCTTTGGTGAGTTACTGCAAAAGGCTAAAGCAGACTCCTTTAAATTTTAGGCCTGACCATCATACAGAATGAGATATAATTCTAGAACTGTGATCAAAGAATAATTATTCTAATTTCAGTGAATATGGCTTCTTAAAATAAACAAAAATCTTTCCTATTATGTTAACATCAGTGACTTAACACTCTGGTTTTACAGTACTGCGATTATCTGCAATTACTAGAGGTACATGAAATTTTCATGATAAAATGAACGTGACATTGGTTTCATTTCATACCCTATAAATATAAGCTATACCTTACTTTATCATAATACCTCTATATATGTGAGAGGTATTATAACAAAATTAAACAGCAGAGTGTTTAAAATCTCAAATAGATTCATTTTTTTAACAACTCTTTTTAGATAGTATTCAAGAATATAAAAATATTTCTTCACTCACTATTAAACCAACTAAACTAATGCTTACTTCATATTTTTATAGATGCTAAACTGTGTAAAACCTTACAACAGAAGCCATAAAGAGCCTTCTGACAGAATCATAAAGACTACCACACAGATCTAGCTGGAATTTAAAAATATTTTACAAAATAGCCAATATAATGGCTTTAACAAATGATACTATAATTTTTCACTAGTATAACAGGTATTTTCACTTTTAGTAGAGATACCTCATCTCTGCAGTCTAACTACCCATAAAATGAGCAAAGAAAAAGACCGCAATGAAAGAAAAAAGATTCCCTTTAAGATTACAATGTGCATTATTAATTTTAATGTTTTTGCCAAGCAGTTGCCCTTTGCGCTAACAAGAATGCTCATGGCCTGAATCACGTGTAGTTTCATTAGTCACCTGGTACGCTGCTATTTCTGGGCTGCAGGACTTTGAGTTATATAATTTTATCCAACTTTACATATAAGAGTGTCTTCTGAACACCAACAAAAAGATACTGTGTTCAGAAGTCTTCAGACAGGAAGACTGAAGGATTTTTTTTAAAGAATGATAATATCGCTCCACAACACACCCCACTTGAGTGATTATTCTCTATTTCTAAAAGGCTACATACATCATTCTCTAAAAAGGCCCCAAGTGGTTCTCAAATAACCCCTGCTCAGAGCCTGGGACCAACTCCAGACATTAGCATCACACGCACTGAAGTGGAGCCATTCCATTGTGCTGACTAGATACGCTGAAGAATGCAATTTCCACTGAGACCCTTGGGGGACTGGCAGAGACGCCACAGTGCGCTGAATGCTTATTTGTTTTCTGGGGCAACTCAGTGCTCCACTACAAGAGACACCCAAGAATGATAATGGCAAACAATTTATGTTCTACGTGACTTGACAGAAAAGCTCAAATATAATTAAGCGCATTATAAAAATTCTGTGGTCAAGTTTGTACGTGCTCCAAAGTCAGCAATTTGGTTTGATTACTTAATTATGATTTACTAGTTCATAACAATAAAAAAGCAATGAAGAACAACAATGAAGAGCATTACAGTTCTTTGCACTTTCTTCAGAGGTGTAGGCTACTCTTAGGACTTCTCATTTCTTCTTCAAAATTCTGAAATCTGTTTTTACTTGAAAAATAAAGCTAAACCCTACTTCAGACTATTGTCTGATTTTTTTACAATAAATTTGAAAAATTCAATCATGAAATTAGAACTGAACATTATAAAACAATAATTAGGCCTAAATCAACAAATCACTGATACGACTGAAATTTATGCCATCATGAACTATTTTACTAGAGGACAGCAACAGATTTTGGTTGAAATGTGCGTAGTACCTCATGAGAGATTCGCCGTTGTTCAATATACGCCATAAACTGGGAGCTGAGGCTGTCTGAGTCCAGGCCCCTGGGCTGTCTCGTCTCCTCATCTTCCTCCTCTGCAGTGCAGCTGTCGATGTAGTCGATCTGATCCAGATCGTGTTCCACTGCCAACACCACACACACACACACACACACACACACACACACACACACACACGACAGGCAAATTCAATAGTCAATAAAGACATTCAGTTGTATTCTTTCCTGTGCCCTAACACCTTCTATTCTGAAAGTAGGAGGAATGAGAAGTGTAAATTAGGTAAGCCTTTCTTTTTTAGCCCATAGCCACTCACAAAAATAAGTTCCAGAAAAATCTTAGTCCTAATTCACTAAGTAATACAGTAATTGATAGTAAGTATGGGACTACGGCCTGCTAATATTTTTTCTTTGGTTAGCTCTTTACTGTTTTAAACTAAACAGTTTGAGATTGTGAGACAAAGAAAAGAAGAATTTTTAAACATGAGAAGTTACACCTTCTTTTAGATTTTTTTCCTTCATGTTTTAGCTGAGGCTTAACATATCTCTTCAGGGAACTGGGAGGCAGAAAACCTAACACAGTCAAGTCAAAAGGAAGGATAGGAAGAAAGTAGACTTATATAAAAAGAAACAGATACTGACTACCGTTTCTTTTCCTGTAACTGTTGTTGACAATTAGAACAATGACTTTCTTATTTAAAGATTTATTTTCTAGAGCTCAGCTGCATTGACATTTTGTAGCAGTTTGTAGCAGCAATCATCTGAGAATTTTTGCTTCTCAGAATGCTCTGGGGTGAGGAAAGGCATTTAGGTAAGATATAGCCTCATCATTGTTCTAGTACATTTGGGAGGGCCCCACTATTTTTAAGTTTAAAAAGTAACTTCATTTTAAAGATTTTATTTTTAAGTAATCTCTACACTCAATGTGGGGCTTGAACCCACAACCCTGAGATCAAGAGTTGCATGCTTCACCAACTGAGCCAGCCAGGCACCCCAAAAAGTAACTACTTTTAAAAACTAGTTAAAATGGCACACTAGAAAATAAATTTATACTAAACTTTCTAAGGTTTCTCCAGAAACTAAGCCCCAGCCATTACTGTATGATGTTCTATAAACTGCCTAAAAGTTGTAGTTGCTGGGAATAATAAAGTTGGAGATGGCTGTTTCTCTATTTTCAGATTCAATTATTTCTAAATAATTCCATAAATGCAATTAATATAAAAATGAATTTTGGGTTATTAGAGTTATAATAATAGGTAAAAGATGTCAATGTTATAAGTCTATACTTAAATTAGAAACCAGGTACAAAAATGTATTTTTTTTAATGTGCTACAATTTGTGTGACTGAATAAATGGTTCATTCATTATGACTACTTCCCAAGAAAGCAACATCACTTATTCATACTATCTAGACCAATGCAGTCCAAGAGAAACAGAATGCAAGTCATAAAAGTGAACCCACATAAGTAATTAAAAATTATCTAGTAGCCACATTAAAAAAAGTGATATTAATTTTAATAATATATTTTACTTTGTCCAATATATCTAAAATATTATTACAGCATATAATCAATATAAAGTATTACTGATATTTCACATTCTTTTTTTTCATGCATAGGCTTCATAATCCAATCTGTATTGCATAATGTAGTCTTATAGTACATCTCTATTTAGAAAGGCCTCATTTCAAATAATTGCTTGTGGCTACCATACTGGACAGTACAGACCAAGAAAAAATTATTTCAAGTCTGAAATGAACTAAAGGGAAAGAGATCTCATGTGAAAGCAAGATTAAAAAGAATGTGACTAAAATGTGAATGGAATGTAAGTAACAGGAGTAAAAAAAGGAGGAAAAAAAGAGAGCAAGCCACTTAATTGAAATCATCATTCAAGGATGAAAGCTCTTAGGAAACATACAGATGGCTAACAGACACATGAAAAGATACTCATCATCACTTACCATCAGAGAAAGGCAAATCAAAACTACAATGAGCTATACCTCACACCTGGCAGAATGGCTAAACTCAACAACGCAAGAAACAACAGGTGTTGGTGAGAATGCCAAGAACAAAGGATCACTCATGCACTCTTGGTGGGAATGAAAACTGGTGCAGCCACTCTGGAAAACGGTACAGAAGTTCCTCAAAACGTTAAAAATAGAACTACTCTATGATCCAGCAATTGCACTACTGGGTATTTACCAGTTTATGTTTATACCAGCCTTATTTTTTGCTCCCCCTCTATGTTTATAGCAGCATTATTTATAATAGCAAAGATATGAAAGCAGCCCAATGTCCAATGACAGATGAATGGATAAAAAAGATGTGGTATATATAGACAATGGAATATTACTCAGCCATAAAATAGAATGAAACCTTGCCATTTGCAATGACATGGATAGAGCTACAGAGTATAATGCTAAGCAAAATAAGGCAGTCAAAGACAAATATCATGATTTCACTCATATGTGGAATTTAGGAAACAAAACAAGGGCTCCTGGGTGGCTCAGTCAGTTAAGTGTCTGGCTTCGGCTCAGGTCATGATCTCATGGTTTGTGGGTTTGAGCCCTG
>NC_043704.1:70893674-70919130 GCF_006229205.1 Suricata suricatta
AATTATAGAGAACAAACAGATGGTTACCAGAGGGGCGGTGGGGGGTGGGGAGGATGGGGTAGATAGGTGATGGGGATTAAGAAGTGCACTTGTTGTGATTAGCGGAAGTTAACATGTGAAAGTGTTGAATGACTACACTGTACACCGAAAACCAATATAATCTTAACTAAGTGGAATTCAAATAAAAACTTAAAAAAAAGATGAAGGCTCTTATCAAATGGATTTCTAGAAAACCAAAATAATATCTCCCTTATAGCTGGCCTTCAATATTTAAACCTTAGAATTTGCGA
Source organism: Suricata suricatta (assembly GCF_006229205.1). Lineage (NCBI taxonomy): Eukaryota > Metazoa > Chordata > Mammalia > Carnivora > Herpestidae > Suricata > Suricata suricatta. The sequence continues at coordinate 70,893,965 of NC_043704.1, forward strand.
ATTTAAACTAAGCAAGACTGAATAGAATGCTGAAATCAAGAGTCTGCCTCAGAAGCCCAAAGTAAAAAGAGCTCTGCCTGTTAAAGAGCTATTTAAAAAATAAAATAAAAAAAAGTAATTCAGATTATAATATTTTAAATACCAAAATAAAGACATCTTGGATTTAGATGCCCCTGAAGAACACAATTCCAGATGAATACAAAGTTAAGTGTCAAGAAGTGCATCGAATTCCTGGAAGTGGTCAAATAATGACCACAGAGAGAATACACGCAAAAAAGGAGTGGGTGTGAAAAAGACCACTTAAAAAATTGGAGTAATCACAAAGCTTTGGCTGTCACAAGGAATCATGCCTACCTCCACCATTTGTCACCGCTAAACTGCTGCGATTCTCTTGGTACTGGCTCTCTCTTCGTAGTCTTTGTTCTTTAGTAATTTCTGCTACTCGAAGAGGCAGATCTGAAAATTCATCTGTAGGCTTAAAAAAAAATTACAGTAACATTTAAACATATTTCAAACTTTAAACAAGATAGTATTTAAAGCATGGACATAAGAGAAGCTCACTAAAATTTACATTTAAAAAGAAACAGCAAAAAAAGTACTGGAGTGGTGGTGGTGATGGGTTTTTCAACAGTATGAATGTACTTATGACTGGTTAAAATGGTATACATTTGATGGTATGTATATTTTACTACAATTAAAAAAGATGAGAAGTTATATATGACTCTATAAATAAACATGAATTTAAAGCTCTACGCAGGTATCTGTAGGGATACAGATACAATTATGTACACACCCACTCACACATACACAAGCAATTCCAAATTACAAATGTGGGCTGTGGTCTGAAGTTAATTTACTTTGGAAAGAATGAAACAATGTTACAAATGGGAGGTTATCACGCTTATTAACAAAAGCTTATTTCATCAGTTAAGCCAATTTATAACTCAAATATTCAACCTTTTAATTTAAAGAGGGAAAGCATAATAATAATTAAACACAGGAGAAAAAAGATATAATTAGCTAAGAAAGTAATTTATCTTGAGCATGTTAATAGTCTTCACTAAGGTTCCTGCCTCATTACCCATCAGCCTATAATCCTATTTTCTCATCTTCCAGTACCCCTTCTACCACTTCTGCTCAAGCTTACCCAGCCTGGCAAATTTCAGGCTTCAGTTGTAATTGGCTCAGTTCCCATTTGGCTTTCCAGGACTTAAGCTCTTTACATAAAACAATGAGGTAATAAACATATAAAACACTTCGTAAAAAATGGCAAAGAAACAGATTATCAATTCTAGATGGTAGCTCTCTGTGGGAGTTTTTCTCTCTCTTTTGGCTTTTCCATATTTTACATAATGAGAAATTGAATCCACTTAAGATACTTTCCATTTTCATCATTTTATTGCCTCTTAGTCAGGAGTTAGAACATGCAGAATAGAAGAAATACTTACTTCATTCCCTGACCATCTCTTATCACCACTGTCCACACTATTGAAACCTGAATCAAGGGCTCCATAAGGGCGACCTGAGTACATTTCTTCATGGCTGCCAAAAAAGAGAGTCTAGCTGTTACTGGGAAGTTTGAGGTTTTAACGAACTATAGAAATGATCCCTGAAAGTAGTCTTAAGTTTGAGGTTTTAAAATTAACATTTGAAGGGCGCCTGGGTGGCTCAGAGTTTAAGTGTCCAACTTTAGCTCCGGTCATGATCTCACAGTTCGTGGGTTTGAGCCCCGCGTTGGGCTCTGTGCTGACAGCTCAGAGCCTGGAGCCTGCTTCAGATTCTGTCTGCCTCTCTTTCTGGCCCTCCCCTGTTCACACTGTCTCTCTCTGTCTCTCAAAAATAAATAAAAAACATTAAAAAAAAATAAAATTAACATTTGAAATAAACTGAATGCAATTTTACTAATAAACATTACCATGCCATTTAGTGATTTAACTTACTTAGAACTAAATGAACATTCTTTTAAAAGTTTTTTTTTTAATGTTTATTTATTTTTGAGAGAGAAGGAGACAGAAAATGAGCAGGGAAGGGGAAGAGAGAGAGACACAGAATCTGAAGTGGGCTCCAGGCTCTGAGCTGTCAGTACAGAGCTCAATAGGGGGCTCGAACCACAAACCATGAGATCATGACCTGAGCTGAAGTCAGATACTCTACCGCCTGAGCCACCCAGGCACTCCTTAATGGGCATTCTTTTAACTTTTTAATATGAGAAATTCCAAATTAAAATAAATAGGAAAATATAATGTATACGAGTATACAAATATAATAGCACTCATTCAGTTTCAAAAATATCAACATACTGTCATTCTTGTTTCATCTATGCTACTAACCCATTCACCATGCCTCCCTCCAGTCTTACTTTTAACAGTACTTTTTAAGGTAAAATTCATATACACTGAAATGCACACACCTTAAGCTATATACTTGACAAATGAATACATCTTTGTAATATACACCTCTCACACAATATAAGACCTTTCTACTTTGCCAGATAATTCCCACATAGCCCTTACCAGTCAATTCCCCTAACCACGCTACAGGGTGCTCCTAAGAGATGACTACTATTCTGACTTTTTTTTTTTTAAGCCTCAAATTAGTATGGAAGGCAGAATAAGACCCCAAAGATATCCAAGACCTAATCTCTGGAACTATGAATATGTTACTTTACATGGCAAAGGGGAATTAAGGTTGAAGATAAAAATAAAATTGCTAATCAGCTATAATCTTAAAATAGGGAGATTATTGTAAAGTATCTGAATGGGTTCAATGTAATCAAAAGGGTCCTTCAAAGTAGAAGAGGGAGGCAGAAGAGGAGGTCAGTGTGATGCAATGCTGGCTTGAAGACGACTCTTGGTCTAGAGTCAAGGAATGAGGCAGCCTCTCAGAAGCTCAAAAAGGCAAGGAAATGTATCTTACTCAGAGCCTACAAAGAATAAAGCTCTGCCAGCATTACAATTTTAGCCTAATGAGATCAAGATTTAGACCTCGAACCTACAAAACTGTAAGATAATAAATTTGTGTTTAAAAATTGAAATTTGTGGCAATTCATTATGGCAGCAATAAAAAAGTAATACAATTAATTTTACTTATTCTGAAACTCATAGAAATGGAATCATATGTAATTTTTTAAATCTGGCTTTTTTTGGTTTGGCATCATGTCAGTGAAATTCTTGATCGTTTTAATACCTTCAAATAGAACGGATAAATTATTTGTTATGTATAGGCCTAACTTAAAAAAAAAACCTTCCAATCTGCTTTTGAAAGGAGCTATATCATTTTGCATTCACTCAGCAAAGTATTTGAGTTCCACCTGCCAACACTTGTGTGGTCAGTCTTTAATTTTAGCTATTCTGGTAGGTGAAAAGTGGTATCTCACTGTAGTTTTAATTTGTGTCTCCCTGGTGACTAATGATATTGAGCATCATTTTGTGTGTGTTGGCCATTCATTTACCTTTTTTGTGAAATGTCCATTATTTACCCATTTCTAAATACATCAGTAATTTTCAAAAATACTTTGCTAAGAAGCCAGACACAAAACACTACATAATACTTAATTTCATTTATATGAAACTCTAGAAATGGCAAAACTATACTGACAAAAAGCAGAGGAGTAGTTTCCTGGGGTTGAATTATCTACTGTAAAATGGAACATGGTTGATGGAAATGCTATATATCTGGATTGTGTTGGTAGTTTCATGACTGCATCCATGTGCCTAAATTCACTGAACTGCACACTTAAAATGGACAGGTGTTATTATTTGTAGTTATACCTCAAGAAAGCAGCTAAGTCTGCCAAATACTTAGGTCAAAGTACATGTCCCATTTTTATAATTCTGTAAGCAATGTATGAGAGCACTTGGCTGCTCCACCTCCTCAATAAACATTTGGTTTTGTCAGGTTTTTTTTTAAGTTTATTTATTTAATTTGAAAGAGAGAGAGAAGGGGGCAGAGAGACAGGGAGAGAGAGAGAATCCCAAGCAGGCTCCACACTGTCAGCACAGAGCCTGACGTGGGGCTTAATCTCACAATTGTGAGATCATGATCTGAGTGGAGATTGAAGGTTGGATGCTTAGCTGACTGACATTCAGGTGCTCCACTGCTGCCAGTTTTAATTTTGTCATTCTAGTGGGCGTGTAATGATGTCTTGTGCCTTAATTTACATTTCCATGATGATAAATGATGTTGAGCACTTTTTTGGGTGCTTAGCGGTCATTGGTATCTCTTTCTTTGTTAAATATTTATTCAAGTCTTTGTCCAAGTTTTTTAAGTTTATTTATTTTGAGAGAGAGAAAGAGAGAAAAGGGAAAGGGGCAGAGAGAGAGAGAGTGAGAGAGAGAGAGAGAGAATCCCAAGCAGGCTTTGCCCTGTCAGTACACAGCCCAATGCAGGGCTTGATCTCAGGAATCATGAGGTCATGACCTGAGCCAAAATCAAGAGTCAGATACTTAACTGACTGAGTCACCCAGATGCCCCTACTGAACAGTATTTTAAAACATTGTATATATAAACCACATCTTCTTGATCCATTCATCAGATGATGGACATTTAGGTTCTTTCCATGATTTGGCTATTGTTGAAAGTGCCGCTATGAACATTGGGGTACATGTGGTTTATATATACAATGGAATACTACATGGCAATGAGAAAGAATGAAATTTGGCCATTTGTAGCAAAGTGGATGGATCTCGATGGTGTCATGCTAAGTGAAATAAGTCAGGTGGAGAAGGACAGATACCATATATTTTCACTGATAGGAATAACAGGAGAAACCTAACAGAGGACCATAAAGAGTGGAAAGGGGGGGAAGAGTCAGGGAGAGAGAGGGAAACAAATCATGAGAGACTACTGAATACTGAAAACGAACTGAGGGTTGAAGGGAGAGGGGGGAAAAGAGGTGGTGGTGAGGGAGGAGGGCACTTGTGGGGAAGAGCACTGGGTGTTATATGGAAACCGACTTGACAATAAACTATATAAAAAAAAAACATTGTGTATTTTTTTTCAAGTAAAGGCTTTCAGATTTCTAGAAGATACTGTTCTATATAATGTATACTCGATATATCAAGTGATCAACTGAGATATGCTTAATATTACTATGAAATTTTTCATAAAGAGAATTAATAGAATCTTTGCAACAAGGTATCATTTTCTTTATGTTCTTTATTTGCTACCTTTAGTTTCTCCACATAACTCGCTCTTGCTCAGAACTGGTAAGATTAAAGTGAGACAGACAGGTTTACCAGTTCGCAGGTTGGCTCAGGATTTTCTTGGTTTTAGCACTTTGAGTCCTGTGTCCCAGGAAAACCCTTAGTCACAAGTAAGCCGAGATGCATGGTCACCCCATGTATAACGATGGCCTTCAGGAGGCCTAGCAGAGTCCTGCCAGCCAGGCTCTAGTGGTGCCCTGTCCGGAAGCCCAGTCTCCCGGGTAAACCACCTGGCACAACATGGGCTCAAATGTGGAGGTGCCTCTTCCGTAGCAGGAACGTGAACTGTGAGTCAGTACAGTGCAGCGAGGGGCACAAAACATAACGAGGTTTCTAGTTTAACCGATCTGGACTGGCAACTTGGCCCCATCATTTACTAGTTATTATGTGACTTTAATTAAGTTGCTTAACTTCTCTCATCTTGTTTCCTCATCAGTTAAGGCGGGGGGAGGGGGGAGATTAGCAACACCTACCTCATTGATTTGCCATAAAGATTGAGAAAATACAAGCTAAGGATTTGCACAGATCCTATTATAAAGCACTAAATAAAAGTTATTATGATTATTTCTATGAAGAATGTAGCCCTCAGAGAGTATTTGCTGTTATATCAAATCACTACATCTGCTTCATCTGAGTTTAGTTCACCATTTACTGAATGTGACACAGTGTGCTAGATGCTAAGAATATTGAGTATGAATAAAGGACAATTATTGCTTTCACAACAAGCTCAGGCTTGCTGGAGAGAATTAATTCTGTCACTGGGGCTGCAGAAGCAGGACTTTTCTTAGTCTTGTTTACCGCTGACTTCGTCTTTCCTCACTGCTACATTACCCTAAACAAATGTTTAGTCTGTAATATAAAGTTGGTGAAAATCAAATCAGCAAAAAAGTATAGGTCACTATAGATCACTAGGGAAAAATACATGTGCCATTGTGTAGAACATAAAAGTTGTAACAGTGCAACACCCTTGCTACAAGAGTTGGAAGCATTTACATTTAGAAATAAAACACTTGTGACCTGTATAAAATGGCTTAAGAAGATTGTGTGTTGTTTTTATATTACACAAAAGTAGTTAGAAAGTTACACCTAAGGATTGAAAAGTACCCCAGCATTTAATCTGTACTGAATACCTAAAGAGCTACAGGATTAATAAAAATTCTCTTTAGCAAGACCAGACTCTCAGCACTAAACTAGTCCTAGATCACAGTAGACAGCTAGTAATTAGAATGCCTAGTATTTACATAGGACTTTATGGTCAGCCAAGCACTTTCAGAAACACGTCATTTAATCCTCAGAAATACTGTTAAGGTATCAACCGGGTAAATAAAGATCATGCTGAAGAAACTGAAATCCAGAGCGGTTAAGTGAACTTCCCAGTAGTACAGGCATCCTGACTCCATGACAGCATTCTGAATCAAAGTACTGCCCCCTACAATGCATTCTCACTAGTCTGTACCCCAGGAAAAGAGACATGAAGGTGTAACGTCCCATTCACTGCTGCATGAGAAGTTGAAAGATGTATTTTATCCATATGATATGTATATAAAATAATTTCTGGGACATTCTGAAATAATTACAAATAAAGTAACAAAACTCCAGAAAAAATGGAAAATATAGAATACAGATTAATCTAGTGAGCATAATGAGGTATTATTTTAGGGACTGGGAGATATCAGATCTATAATTACCAATACTTTGGAAGGACATGACATAATATTAGCCTTTACAATTAGGATACATTTCTCCATGGATTTAATCCTTTTATCTCTTTGCAAATATATATGTCTCTTGCCAGTTTTTTTAAAAAAAAATATGTAAGTTTAATGTTTTTAAAGTATTATGATGAGGATTTTTCTATTAAAAAAAAGAGGAGGCACCGGGGTGACTCAGTTGGTTAGGCATCCGACTCTTGATTTCAGCTCAGGTCATGATCCCAGGGTTGCGGCACTCAGCCCTATGTTGGGCTTTGTGCAGAGCACAGAGCCTGCTAGGATTCTCTCTCTCTCTTTCTCCTTCTCTCCTCCCTTCTGCCCCTCTCCCCTGCTCATGCTCTTTCTCTCTCTAAAAAATCCAAACACACAAACAAATTAGGCCAAGACCAATTAGTGCTCAAGACTGAGACCTGAACGGCAGAGAGAACCAGGTTCTGTAATTAGCACGACAGGCCTCAGTCACGCTTATTATTCTGATGGAAGCTGATGCTGCCTCCGTCTTCGGGCGCGCCTTCACACACACGGCCCAGTAGTCCCCACGCACCCCCTTACACTCCAATCTCAAAGGCAGCGGTAGCAGCTTATATTCCTATTTGCTACTTCAGGAGAGAAAAACTTTTCCTTACCAAAGATTATTAACTTCAAGGGGGAAAATAAAAGCTACGTTAATTTGTTGTACATCTTTCTTTCTTTCTCTTTCTTCCTTCCTTCCCTTTTTAAACAGCAGTTACTAAATTTGTTATTTTTTTAATGTTTTATTTATTTTTGAGAGAGAGAGAGAGAGAGAGAGAGAGAGAGAGAGAGAGAGAGAAAGAAAGAAAGAAAATGTATGAGTCCAGGAGGGGCAGAGAGAGACAAGAGGCACAGAATCTAAAGCAGGCTCCAGGTTCCGAGCTGTCAGCACAGAGCCTGATGGGGGCTCAAAATCATGAACCATGAGATCACCTGAGCTGAAGTTGGACGCTTAACCGACTCAGACACCCAGGCGCCCCTATTTGTTGTACATCTTTCAAGAGTACAGGACTAGAACACATTTAGTGAAAATTTTGAAAAGGAAAAACAAAACTTTTTTCAATAAATAATACAAAAGTTCTATGTTATAAGCAATTAACCAAGGTAGAAGGAAAAAGAAATTAAGAAAGAAAAGGACATAATGAATAGAGAAAATTTAAAAACTCTTGGCAATAATGGTCTGGGTCCACTCTTATTCTTCCCACTGTCAAAGTCATTCCTCTGTGCCTAGATAGCAGAGAGTATGCCAGACATAAATCCCTACCATCTGTCACAACCTCTTATGTCTTCCTTAACATCACATACCTGCTTTCAGTCTTCTCATAGGTAAACATGTTAGAACTAAGATGTTCTTTTTTTAAAATTTTTTTTAATGTTTATTTATTTTTGAGAGAGAGAGAGAGAAAATGAGCAGGGGAGGGGCAGACAGAGAGGCAGACACAGGATCTGAAGCAGGCTCCAGGCTCTGAGCTGTCAGCACAGAGCCCGACGCAGGGCTCAAACTCAAACTCAAAAACCACAAGATTATGAAGTGAGCCAAAGTCGGACACTTAACTGACTAAGCCACCCAGGCGCCCCTGAACTAAGATGTTCTTGTTGAAATCTTTTATGGGTATATATGATATTGGTTAATTTCTCCTTGTGTGCTTGTATAAATATACTAAAATTTGTATTACTGCTTAAACAACCAGATCAGAGCTAGTATTTTAAATATCCTTCATAGTGTCTACGTAAATCTTCAATCTAAAAACCAAACCAAAAAAAAAAAACCCCAGAATGTCACCATAAAGTTGTTTCAGATGACTTTAAGCAAAGGAAGGTTAGGAGGGAAATGACATTTGTGTGATCAAACGGACTGTTAATTCCTTCAGTGAATATTTATTGTCTACTGTCTGTGCCAAACACTCAGGTGAACTAGGATACAGTGGTAAAGAAGAAAGACACCTTCTGTGGCAAAGGGCTGGGATCAAGTCCCTTTGGAGTAATACTTAATTTACTTGAAAAATCAGATTCTGTATTTTCAAATAGCTTGAGATTACTCCTTTACACCATAATCACTTAAATATTTAATTCCAGTAATTTCTGATGAAAAAAATTTAAACTGTAATGCCTATATCCCTTTACTGGAAATGACATATCTAATATACTTTAGCATTTTCTTAATGAGCATCACTTACTGTATTGTGCTCTAACATAGTAATAACTTAAAATATTACTGAAATATGCAGGGTTCTTTGCATATATGCCTAATTGTGTCAAGTTGCTATCTTTTTAGTGTGTCTTAATTTTAAGTATCTTATTAAAATAATGCAATGTATCATATAGATAAAGACTATAACAGATATAACTTTTAAAACATGGAACATGAATACCTTTAAAGCCCCTTTATGCCTCTTTCATACCAAATCTTCCTCTTCTCAGAGTTAACCACTAACTTGAATTTTTTGTTTAGTATGTGTCGCTTTTTAAGTTTTATTTTTTCTTCAAATCACTTTTTGTATGTTTAATATGTCTGCTTTTACAAACTCTACCAAAACAGAAATTTGTTAATCTGTTTTAGACAAGGATACTGAGAAGCAAGCTCATCAGGACTGTGCTTTTATGTAAAATGTGACAGGCTCTAAGAGAAAGCCAGAGCAGTTCTCTTTTGAATAAGACCTTGATGGAGACATCCATTTTGCCTGTTCAAAGGCCTTCTGAATACTCTAAAACTAATGTTTCTTAAGATTGTTCCAAATGTTTGGGAATGCCAAGGAGATACCCGTCTAAGTCAGGTGTTATGTAGCCGAAGGAGTCACAGACTAAAAGGTCCTGAAAGTATATTAATGGTCATCAAATCCAATCTCTTCACCCCCTATTAAAAAATGAAGCCCAAAAAGTCTGAATGACTTGCTTTAAGTCACAGAACTTTTAACAGCAGAGCCAAGGTTAGCATTTAAGTCACTCAGATCACTGGTTTTCAACTTGGAACCCCCACAGGGGATATTTGGCAATATCTGGAGATATTTTGTTTGTCACTGTGGAGGGTGCTGCAGAAGCCACAAATACTGATAAACATCTTCTGAATTATAGGACAGCTTTTCATAACAAAGAATTACCTTGTCCAAAATATCAACAATAACTGAGACGGAGAAACCCTAACTTAGAAGTACACTTTGTCAATCTATGTAATCAACTGTTAATACAAGTATTCTGAGAAAGACAGTGTTAAAATAGGTTATTTCCTTTTAGTTAAACATCCAGGCAGATCTAGGGTCTAGTTTGATTCCCTGTAAGATGGAATACGTTAAATAAAAAAATAGAACATACTCACCAGGAGCTAAAACCCAAGGGTCTCCTATCATAATCCGGCAGATCTGGAGCAATCTTACAAGCCTGCATGTTCAGGTACTTAAATATGTGGACTTTGCCTTTTATACATATCTGAAAAAGGGAACAGATAAATGCAACCAAATTATTACTTATATGAAATATATGTATCCCTTTTCAAAGCATATTAGAAGGCATTTCTATCAAACATATACAGTGATATTAAAAATCGAATACTCACTACATTATAGCATATTTGTTATTTTATGCATTTACTTGAAATGTATATATGTATATATGTTAGATAGAATACCAAGTAAACTTATCACACTGATTAGTTAGGCACAGTCAGGAATAATTGACAATTATGTTTTGAATCCTACTTTTTGTAAGAAACAAAAGATTAAATATTAAAGTAATATTTCTGTTGACAGAAGTAAAAATATAAATTCTTTAGGATTATGAGAACCTTCTACAGTTATGAAGTTTACTCAGAAAGATAGTTGCCATCCAGAGGTTTGAACAAGACCAGGAATCAATTATAGAGTACAAACTCCACAGTGAAAAATATAGGCTGGTAAAGTTGTTCAGAATATAGGATGTTGGGGCGCCTGGGTGGCTCAGTCAGTTGAGTGTTCGTCTTCAGCTCAGGTCATGATCTCACAGTTCGTGGGCTCAAGCACCGCATCAGGCTCTGTGCTGACAGCTAGCTCAGAACCTGGAGCCTGCTTCAGATTCTGTGTCTCCTCTCTCTCTCTCTGACCCTCCCCTGCTCACACTGTCTCTCTCTCTCTCTCTCTCTCTCTCTCTCTCAAAAATAAATAAAACATTAAAAAGTTAAAAAAAAAAAAGTAGGATGTCTAGAATCTATATATGAAGCTACCTTATAATTACTTATTACCAGTTTCATATCAGTCACTGATAAACAAATGACCAAACTGACTAAATGAGGAACTTAAAGACTTTAGAAAATAAAAACTACAGGATGCCTGGGTGGCTCAGTCGGCTAAGTGTCCGACTTCGGCTCAGGTCATGATCTCGTGGTCTGTGGGTTCAAGCCCCTGCCATCAGGTTCTGTGCTGGCAGCTTAGAGCCTGGAGCCTGTTTTGGATTCTGTGTCTCCCTCTCTCTTCCCCTCTCCCACTTGTGCTCTATCTCTGTCTCAAAACTAAATAAACCAAAAAAAAAAAAATAATTAAAAATAAAATAAAATAAAATAATAAAATAAAAAGTACAAAAATGATGGTCAAAAGAAATGTACTGATAATCCTTTGTTCTGAAAGCCAAGTATTCTTATTTGTCTCTAGACATTTACATTGCCTACACTCAAGTTTTACTAGAAAGAAATTAACTCAAATTTTATTGGAAAAATTTCAAGGAAGAACCCTTCAACTTAAAAAAAAAATCAATTCAATGAAAGGAAAACCACACTCTGGAAACATTACCTGTCCTCCATCCCATTTATTCAAGGCTTCTAAAGAATGCCTATGTGTAAATTTATTTAAAAAAAATTTCATTTGTAACAAAAAGATAAATGCATAGGACTTCAAGTTTTAAGTTCACCCTTTGTCATAAAAGTTCACACCATCCTTCAGATCCAGTAGAGTTTACCTGTGCGGGAGGAGACTGTAGAGGGTTGTTATCTAGGGTGATCATCTGTAGGTGCCTGAGGTTCCGATAACAAACGGGGATTGTTGTAACTTTATTGCAGGAGAAGTCGAACCGTATCAAAGGCAACTCTGCCAGCTCTGCGGGGTGATGAGATGGAAACGAACAATGATGATATTTCAAAACCAGACAAGTTTTATAGGAGTTTTTAGTGAAATACAGTGAATTTAATGTATTTATCTCCATTCTTTCTTAATGATGAACTGATACTGTAAAATGAAATCTAGTTACTTACAGATGGGAATACTAATAAAAAGCAAGCTGTGTGACCCCTCACCGACCTAAAGAAACCAGAGACCTGATACCACAGGCCCCTCCCCCACACATGCTTTGCTCTCTCTCTCTCTAAAAATAAATAAACTTAAAAATAAAATAAAATCCACAATGAAACAGATAACATGTAATAACTAAACCATTATACCTTGAACACTGGCTGTAACTATCTATCATCCATCTATCTATTTATCCCAAATGTTTATTTACTTAGTTTTGAGAGATAAAATGTGCATGAGTGGGGTGGGAAGAGGCAGAGAGCAAAGGAGGCAGAATTCCCAAGCAGACTCCATGCTGTCAGCAGAGCCCAACACAGGGCTCAAACTCATGAACTGTGACATCATGACCTGAGCTGAAATCAAGAGTCAGAGGCTTAAGTGACTGAGCCACCCAGGTGCCCCTGTTATAACTCTTATATATTTTTGTCTTGTACCTATCAGTTCTGAGAGATCTTTAATACAAAAAGACAAATAATAATAAACAATTATTTCAGGACACCTGACTGGTTCAGCCAGTAGAGCATGCAACTCTTGATCTTGGGGTTGTGAGTTCGAGCTCATGTTGGATGTAAAATAAATAAATAAATAAAAATAAAACAATTATTTCACAATTTCTTACCGTCAGGCAAACGTACTAAGTGATTTCTTCTGACATTAAGGTCTCTCAAGGCCTCCAAATTACCAACTTGGGAAGGTATTGTCTGAATTTCATTGCAGCTCACATCCTATTTCAAAAAGATACAAAGTAATGAATTCTTCTAATATTACAAATTGTCTGCTTTAAACCATCTGTAAAATGAGGTTGGATAAAGATAATACCTATGGTCTGTCTTAACTGTAAAACAAAAATTATGACTCTATGTCCAAGAATAATTCCACAGTTTGTAGTAGCACTTAATTTTAACAACTTATAGGCTTCTGATTTTATAGATGTTATGTGAATCTACATTAATTTTATGAGCAGAACAAAAATTAAATGATTTATTAAGATGTGGACAGGAAGCTTAGTGATAGACCAAATGAAACTTTTAGTGAAAAAGTAAATTAGAAAAAAGTATAAAAACATCTGTTTAGGACAATATTCTATTTTATATATATTCTTTTTTTTAATAGTAGTTTATTGTCAAATTGGTTTCCATACAACACCCAGTGCTTCTCCCCATAAGTGCTCCCCTCCATGGCCATTACCCCCTTCCCCCCTTCCTGTCCCCCTTCAGCCCTCGGTTCATTTTCAGTATTCAATAGTCTCTCATAATTTGTGTCCCTCTCTCTCCCCAACTCTCTTTCCCTCTTCCCCTTCCTATGGTCTATTTTATATATATTCTAATTAAATTTGAAGAAAAAAAGCAGAACAATGATAAAAATTATAATGATAAAATTAACTGAAAGGAAATCCTATTTTCAAAATACCAGTTTACCTGCTCAAGGATATAAAATAAAAATACACTGAAGATTACTCATATCATTCTTTTTGAAACTGAAAATGAGGGGGAAATAGTAAAGTACGCATAACTCATTGGCTATGGAAAAAACAGAAGCTGCCCTATTGGCATCTGATCAAGTTGGTACCAATACATGTATTATGCAAGCCTTCTGGTATCTTGGTCAACAGCTTGATAACACGGATTCTGAAAACAGGCTGACTACAGATTCCAAGACTGACAAATTCAGAATTCCATAACTCTGACACAAGCTAGAAAAATGTATAAATCCATGGGGAACAGCAGGAAGTTGTCTAGGTTAATAAAAGCTACAAAATGCCATATTAACACTTAAAATTCTTCTAGTATACAAGCAAAAACAATGCATTAATAGACTTAACTATAAGAAAAGATCACTTATCAAAAACTTCAGACATTAATTTAAAAATTTCCCACAATAGTCTTAGAGAAAATAAGATTATTTCCACTTTTCCTACCAATTAATGACTGAAGTGGAATCAGTAGCTCTATTGTTGATTCCAATGCTCTGGACATCAAAGTTAAAAGGAAAAGAAGTTGAAAGGATAGGGAAAATAGAGCTGAGCTAGACGATAACAGTAATTTCTAGTATTTCTCTTGGAAAATGTATATCTTGAAAGACAAGTTTACCCTCACTTTAAAATGAAGGGAAAGAGGGGTGCCTGTCTGGTGCTGTCAGAGGAGCATGAGACTCTTGATCTTGGGGTCATGAGTTCCAGCCCCACATTGGGTGTAGAGATTACTAAAAAAATAAATTAATTAAATAAAAGAAAGAAGCAATAGGATATTGTCAGAACATGTTCCATCCAGTGGGAATCAAAGCTCTGGGATTCTTAATTCTCACTCTGACACAAACTATTTGTATGACTGAGGATATCATTTCACTGCTTTTGTAGAAAGCTAAAAGCTCCTTCTAGAAGACATATCTATTTTTTAAGTATTTAGGATTCAATAAGCGGAGAGTTTAAATGACTGGAAATCAGAATTTGAATCACAAGTAGAATTTACTATTAGTTCATATTAATAACCAGGTTCTGAAGTGGGCGCCTGGGTGGCTCCCTCGGTTTTTAGCTCAGGTCATAATCTCAAGGTTCTTGAGTCGAGTCCCACATTGGGCTCCATGCTGACAGCTCAGAGACTGGAGCCTGCTTTGGATTCTGTGTCTCCTTCTCTCTCTGCCCCTCCCTTGCTTGCGCTCGTGCTCTCTCTCTCAAAAATAAACATTTTAAAAAATTTAAAAAAATTAATGAGGTTCTGAAGAAATGCCAACAAACATACATTTTGGACTTAATTTCCTAGATCTAACTGCCTTTAAATAAACAGTAATCTAGTATCTAGACTCTAGATTTAACATATTTGTAAATTTTTACATGTGACCTTTTACATTCATAATCCACCTAAAAAAAAAAAGAGCTAATGTGTGGTCTAGTTAAATTATACATGTAATTTTTGTTCATGATGTCTATCTTTGTTAATAAACCTACATGAAACTATCCTCCCAAATCTCAATGAATGTAATTGTATTGGACCATTTCAGATACATGAAACATGGGCTCTGGAGTTAAGGTAGATTGGTTTAAAATTCTACTTGAGTTATAGACCTTTGGGCAAATTACGTAACCTCGCTAAGTGCTAGTTTCTCAGCTGTAATATGATGATAAGTATACCTAATTCATAATGTTACTGTGGTGATTAAATGGGAAAAGTCTCATTCCCATGCCCAGGACAGAACCACTAAAGAGTAAAAGGAGTGGTACATGGAAGTGAAGCTTCCTGGAAAACAGAAGGCAGTAAAGAATAGCTTACTTTAGAGAAGGAGACAGGTGTAGAGATAGCACTGTACAGCCAAAAAAAATAAGCCTGACCTCAGCAGTGCCCATCGCCCAAGAGGGGCTAATCCTAAATCAGAACATTGATGCCATTAAGATTTAATGTGAAAAACCCAAATGCATTATTAACTTATATTTCAAACACTTATTAACACAGAAATCACTTAATATTGGTTACAATTTAATTCTAATGGCTTTGTCTCATTTTATGTGGACCCACTAGACTTGTACTTTCAGTTCTTAACTCTGTGCTGAAGCATTTCAGTACTGATAAACCACCAAAACTTCACTATCAATACCTGGAAAAACTCAAAAACACACCTTAATCATGGTTCTTTCTTTACTACAAAACAGAGTATGGTATCACTATGTATATACATATACATGAAACAATAAAAAAGTAAAACATTAACTTACAAGTTCTGTTAAATGTCTGAGATGTCCAATTTCTTCTGGAAGTGACACCAATTTGTTATTACTAGCAATTAAGACTTTCAATGGTAAATTACACAAGTGTACTGGCAATGTTGACAGTTGGTTCCGACTAAATGGGTAAGTAGAAAAAGAATTAGAACCCACACTCAAGAAAAAAATTTTCATCTTTCCCATTCTATATTCAGTAGATGATAAATATTAAGTCATGGAAGGAACAAACAGGGTATAAGATTTGGGTTCTAGCTTCCATTTCCTCACTTATCAGCTTTGTGGTTTTAGGCACAATATTTAACTTATCTACTTTTTACAGACCCTCATCTGTAAATGGAGGATTTTAATCTTTCTCTACCTATCCTACAGGGCCCTGTACCATAAAACTCCTTTGTATAATGACATGCTACATAAACACATATTATTACTTTATTAAAGTTAATTTTATGTAAGATAAAGTAATTTAAAAATATGGTAGGGGCACCTGGCTGGCTCAGTAGTTAGGTGTCTGACTCTTGATTTTGGATCAGGTCATGATCTCTTGGTTGGTGAGATAGAGTTCCGCATCAGGCTCTGCACTGAGTGAGGAGCCTGCTTGGGATTCACTCTCTCCCCACCTCTCTCTCAAAATATAAATAAATAAATAAGTAAAAATAGGGTAGGAGCACCTGGGTGGTTCAGTCAAGTGTCTAACTTCAGCTCAGGTCATGATCTCACAGCTCGTGGGTTCAAGCCCCACATCAGGCTCTGTGCTGAGAGCTCAGAGGCCGGTGCCTGCTTTAAATTCTGTGTCTCCCTCCCTCTCTGCCCCTCCTCTGCTCACACTCTGTCTCTCTGTCTCTCTCAAATATTAAATAAACATTAAATAGGGGCACCTATGTGGCTCAGTCTGTTAAGTGTCTGACTTCAGCTCAGGTAATGACCTCACAGTTCATGAGTTTGAACCCCATGTCAGGCTCTGTGCTGACAGCTCAGAGCCTGGAGCCTGCTTCAGATTCTGTGTCTCCCTCTCTCTGTGCCCCTCCCTCATTCATGCTCGGTCTATCTCTCAAAAATAAATACAAATGGTAAAAAAAAATTTTTTTAAACCAATAAACATTAAATAAATAAACATTAAAAACATAGGATAGATGACTATCATCCTCGCCCCTTCCTTACATAAAAGGGTTATATACATAAAAGTAGTTGTAATTTACTTCTCTCATCATTATATACATTATAATCAAATGCACATAAATGATCCAAATCTATAGCTCTATAGAAAACAAGTGACAGGTTCTGATTTCAAATGTATCATGTCAGCTGAAGTAAGGAATCTTATTTATATAAAAACATGCAAAATCAGAGCTAAAAGTACACATCTATCATTAGGATAAAAGTAAGTTAAAATATTACTTATATAGATTGAATCTGCTAATCTCTAGGGTCAACTGGCCCCATTTTTAAGACCTCTTGCTGATTTTACTAATATAGATCATGAGCCTATAAAACTTTTTAAATAATTCTAATTCCTAGATATTTATCTTAAGGAAGTAGAAAAATAAACATTTACATACCAGAGCCTCTGTTAATACTACTTTTATCACAGCAAAAAACTGAAATAAACTAAATACCCAAGAGGGAAAACGAGTTTTAGAAGTATATAAACTGTACAATACGATGTTTACATATAAAAATATTTTGAGACTGTTTTGTGACAATGGGAAAAATTCATTTAAAAATTTGACTAAAAGCCTGGATCAAAAGGAAACTATCCCTGATAATTATAAAACTCAGATACAACATTTTGATGAATATTCTTTACACCTTTCTACATCTGCTCATTTTCTCCAATGAACATTTATAATTTTCATAATGAAAAAAGTCTTCCAAGATATGAAAAAGTAGAAATGAGCTAAGTAAATGCATTTACACATTCAGAAATTAGTACACAAAAATACATAATCACAAGAATGAAAGTATTTTCAGATCTACTATCCTCATCTGATACAGCTTATCTGAAAATCTAATTGGAGAACCACAGCTCTAAGACTGTTGCAATCCTATCAGACTAAGGACCCTTATAGCTACAAAGCTAACGGGAGAAACAAGGAGGACATAGGAAATACTAATTCAGCCTAAGAACATGTATCAACACTGCAGATATAAACAGATAGTGTAAATTTTATTGAAAACCAAGAGAGAAGTGAAAAGATCACATGAAACCAAAAATCAAAAGGAAGAAGAAGAAGAAGAAACATCCTTACCTAATATTTAAGAATGTTAGAGCTTGTAGGTTTAGAATTGCCTCTGGTATATACCGAATACAATTTTGGTATAAGTTGAGATTCTCAAGAGAAATGAAATGACATGCTTCTATGGGAATTTCTGAGAGGCGATTTCGTGACAGATCTGAAAGAAAAATAAAGTGTAAGGTTAATCCTTGGAACTTATTTTATTGAAATGTTAGGTAAATAAGCAGGTTTCATGATTGTTTGAATTCCCAAGAGTTCCCATTTTAGAGACTTGTCCAGAGTAAACGTTCAAACACTTACAAATCTACTGAAAAAACCATTTTAACATATGCCTCTACAGCTTTTTGCGGTGAAATACGGATTCTTTTTGAATCTCCATATACTTAAAAAATAAAACCATTATTTTTTGCAAGTAACACAAATTCTAAGGCATATTTGCCTACAATTACACCAAAGATCATACTAAGTATTAAATATCCTAGGAAACAATGAATCCCTAAAATCCACCTTCCCAAAAGCACAGAAACATTCTGAGGTTTTTAGAAAAGAAAGCAAAACTGAACAAAATATACTGCCCTTTTCTTTACAAAGATTATGCGGGTCATGTCAAAAGGATTCAGGAACCATTTTTGCTCCAACTACCCAAAGATGAGACAATTTGAGCTTTAATAAAGGTAATTGCAAAGGACTCAAATCTATCACATATATTGAATTATACTAGTTTATAATGATATCTCCTCCTCCCAGAGAGATAATAGAGAACCAATTCATTATCTTGTAAACTGATAAAGGGGGAAACTCAAACATTTATCTTGCCTTCCCTATATGAACTGTACCACTGAGTAACCAAACAGATCAAGAGAGGCGTCTTTGTGTAAGTGTTCTAGCTATAAATGAAAAGTAATGATAGAATCTAGAATTGGGTATTGAGGAACCTGGGTGGATCAGTTGGGTTAAGTGTTCAACTCTTAATTTCAGGTAGGGTCATAATCTTACAGTTTGTGGGATCAGCGCTGTGTCTAGCTCTGTGTTGACAGCGTGGAGCCTGCTTGGGATTTCTCTCTCTGGCCCTCCCTCTCTTTCTCTTTCAAAAAAAAAAAAAAAAGAATTGTGTATTAATGGCTATCTTTACAAAAAGACAAACAGAGGGGTGCCTGGGTTGCTCAGTCAGTTAAGTGTCTGACTTTGGCTTAGATCAAAATCTTGCAGTTCATGTATTTGAGCCCCACGTCGGGCTCTGTGCTAACAGCTCAGAGCCTAGAACCTGTTTCAGACTGTGTCACCCTCTCTCTCTCTGCCCCTCCCCTACTCACTGTCTCTTTTTCCCTCTCTCACTCTCAAAAATAAACATTAAAAAAAAATTTTAAATATCAATCAGAAGTTGTATGCCTCCCTGTAGAACATCATTTATGTTCTTGCCAGAAGGACAGAACCTGAGTCTAATCAAGCTTTTGCAAACTTTCAGAAAGTGCAGAAGACAAAGGAATGTGCTGAAATACAGTCACTCTATCATTATCCATTTAGACTTAGTTAAATATACTGTGAGATTCATTTGCCTACCGCTGTTTTTCTCTTCTTCTCTTCCTCTGCCCAATCTTAAAGTCTCTGCTGGCAATTATTTGGTGAGAATCCTTTGCTGAAAACTTTTCCTAAATGGAAGACCTGAATTCCTGCATATCCACAAGTATCTTGTTTTCACCATAAACATGTGAATCATACTTGGCTAGGTACAGGCACAGTCCCTCTCTTAGGAATCTGTAGACGTTACTTACTACCTTCTAAGTCTCCAGTGTCCCCTGGAGTAGTCCGGCACATATCTTGATGACTTTTCCTTTGTACACAGCTTGGGGTTTGTTTGTTTGTTTTTTGTCTCCCCATCATCTTCAACACTCTGGCCTGGAACTCAATCATTCTTTAAATCAGAGAAATGCTCCCCTATTATATCTTTAGTTGTTGCATCTCCTCCATTTGCTCTTTCTCCTTCTCCTCGAATGTTTTATTTACTTACCTACCTACCTACTTACTTGTTTATTTTCTGTTTTGGTAAACTTTTCTACTTAATGTTCCAGACCAGGAATTTGAGTCCCTGCCCAACTTTTCTTCATTTTTTTAATGCTACCATTAGAAGCATGTCACTTTGTTTCTCCTGAAAATCTAGGTTAATTTATTTTGTTTTGCCTATTAAATCTGTCACCTATCACTTCCAATTTCTATTTCTGTTCTATTTCACTGAAGTCACTTGTTCTAGTGACTAGAACTATAGTAACTAGCTTGTTCATCTTGTCTCTGGCTGCTGGAATTCATTCAAATGAATTATTTTCCTTTGCTAATCCATGGCTTGCCTTATCCTTGGAGCTCAGGTCAAGCTGCTAGAGTACCCTGAATGGCAGTTAACACCAAAATTGAGGAAGCATTCTCTGCAATGCACTGGAAGCTTCTACTCAGAGGCACAGGTCTTTCTGCAAACTCAAAAATTGTGATAGTTGCTCCATAGGTTTTTGCCTCTTGTTTTCATTTGGATCACAGTCTGCTCCCCAAACTCACATATTCCCTCCAGGCCACACCAGCTTGCAAGCCTCAGAGCTGCTTACTCTGAAGTTGGGAAACAGATCACCATCTGGCCAAAATGCCTCCCCATATTGTATTCATTAGGAGAAAGTTAAAGCCTCCTTAACAGAGACCATCAAGTACCTAGGACTAAAAATTTCCTACAGAATCACACTGTAAACAACCACTTTCTTACTATATGCAACAAGAATTATTTTTTTAAATCAATTCTTATTTATATTTTATTAGGATAATTTTAAAAGTGGAAGAAATGAGAGGTGCCTGGCTGGCTCAGTGGGAGGAGCATGTGGCTCTTGAGTTCAGGGTCATGAATTCGAGTTCCATGTTGGGTGTTGAGATTACTTAAATGAAACAAACCACTTCTGTCATTTTTTTGTCCCCAAACTAGGGAAGGAACAAAAAATAACAGCATGATATACACTAGGCTTAGATGCATCTCAACAAATGGGCACTCCTTAATTTTTTAAATATTTAGCAAATTTAAAGCTACCTAGCCACCTGCTCGGCCAACTGACTGAGCTACAGGCACCCTTCAATTAAAGGTTCTTATAAGGTCTTGCACTTAAACTGTATTTTTATTTCAATTTGGGAGGACAAGTAGCCACCTCCTTATGTTAACTGAGTAATTTTTTTACATGCTATAAATTCATTAAAGAGTCATTTAGGTCACTGATCATATTATGGAAAATATTGTAAAGTACTAATGGTTTATAAAAAAATATTTTTGTCATATTTCCTTAAGATAAGAAGTAATTTTATAGTCAAAGAAATGTGATTTTAAAATGACTTCAAAAAATAACCTTCAAGGGGTGCCTGGGTGACTGAGTAGATCAAGTGTCCAACTTTGGCTCGGGTCATGATTTCATGGTTTGTGAGTTCGAGCCCCGTGTCAGGCTCTGTGTTGACAGCTCGGAGCTTGAAGCCTGCTTTGGATTCTGTGTCTCCATCTTCTCTGTCTCTCCTCCCCTCATTCTCTCTCTCTCATATTCTCTCTCTCTCACACACACACACACAAAAACACTGAATAATAATAAAAGATAAAAAACCTTGAGTTTAAAAAATTATGGATATGTATTACTCTTAAAACTCTTTCTGGTTATAAAAGCAATGAATGATGTTAAACTTCATATATGCAGAAGACTATATAAAACATATATATGTTCGAACAAATAAGATATTGCCAGTATCCTAGAAGCCCCAATGGACCTCCTCCTAATCACAACTCTTTCCCTCTCCAAAAGAGAAACCAATCTTCTGATTTTAGTGATAAGCATTTCCTTGATAGTTTTAACACTTTGTAATTTTTAGTATTAGCTTCCTATTATTGCTGTAACAAACTGCTTAAAACAACACAAGTTCATTATTTTACATTTCTGGACGTCAGAAGTCAAAAGTAAGTCTCAATGGGCTAAAATCAAGGTGTGCTGGCAGGACTGCATTCATTCTGGAGCTTTTATGAGAGAATCTGTTTCCTTCCGTCTTCCAGCTCCTAGAGACGACCCACATTCCTTGGCTGCTAGTTCCATCCCTCCATCTTCAAGCCAGCGATGTCAGGTAGAGGCCTGATGCTGCCCTCTCCGGTTCTCCTTCTTTTGCCTCCTTCTGCTTTTAGGGATCCTGTGACATGTTAAGGATCCTGTGCATCTCTCCTCGCTCCCCAAATAGTCCAGGATAATCTTCCTGTTTGAATGTCTGCTGATTAACATTTTAATTTCCCTTTGCCATGTAACCTAACACATTCATAGGTTAGGATGTAAACATTTTCAGGGGGCCGTAATTCTGCCTACCATGTCTATGAATTTTTTAAAAGGGAGAAGCATACTGTATATATATTCATTTGTGACCTACCTTCAACATTTGAGATTTGATGGGAGTAAAAGCAGAAAAATGACCACCTTTAGCCCAGAAGGCTGATCTACAGCCTGCGTAGTTTTGATAAGGATCAAATACTGCTGGTTGCTATATTCATAAAGGGGTCTCATGACTGTACATCTCACATATAAGTTCTGAATATGAATCTGGTGTCAATTTAGGTGTTGCAAATAACTTCTGCCCACTCTGTGGTTTGACGTTTTACGGTCTTTGTGGTATCTTTGATGATGGTCTTTAATAGAGTATGATTTTTTATTAATCTTTTCCTTCATAGTTAGTGGTCTTTACAGTTTTAAAAGAAAACCTGCCCTACTCCAAGTTTAAAAAAATATTTTCTTCTAAAAGTTTTAGAGTTGACCATCACATTTAATCTACCAGGAATTGATTTCCTACTATGATATGAGGTAGGAGGCCAATTTCAATTCTTCCTTCAGGGATGCCCATTTATCTGAGTGATGGTTATTGAAAAGACCATCTTCCCTCCCATTATCTGTCAGTAACAGCTTCCTCATAGATCAGGTGTCTGTATTTTAATGGGTTTGTCTGAAGGCTCTCTAATCCACTGCACAACGTGTCCATCTTTATGTTACTATTACTAGTCTTAATTATTATAGCTTTATAATAATTCTTGGCATCTAGTGAAGTAACCTATTCCTAAACTGCTAAGATATTCCTGCCACTTTGTAGTTCTTCAGGTCTTTTATATCTCCCTATAAATTTTAGAATGGGCTTGTTTAGTTTAATGAAAGAACATGTTGAAATTTTTATTGAAATTGCACCAAATCAAACATCAACTTGAGAAGAAATAACACCTTTCCAATATCGAATTCTTCAATCTATGAACATCTCCACTAATTAATTAAAGCCTCTTTAATTTGTCATTAAAGTTTTGTGGTTTTCCTCAGAAAGGTCTTATACATTGTTTAGTTGCTTTATCCCCAGGTTCTTATTATTTATAAATGATATATATTTTTAAAACTTTATTTTCTAACATTAGTTACTAATAAATAAAATTGATTTTTATATATTAATTTTGTACCTGGCATTCTTGGTAAACATTTCTTTTTTTTTTTTAATTTTTATTTATTATTGAGAGGCAGAGACAGAGCATGAGCAGGGGTGGGGCAGAGAAGGGGGGAGACACAGATCTGAAACAGGCTCCAGTCTCTGAGCTGTCAGCACAGAGCTCTATGCAGGGCTCGAACTCACAACACGGAGATCATGACCTGAGCTGAAGTTTGACGCTTAACCGACTGAGCCACCCAGGCACCCCTAAACATTTCTTTTAGTTGATATCATTTTTCTGTAGATTTTTTTGGATAGTTCTAGATCTGTAATTGCATGTTTCTGTGAATATTGAAAGCTTGCTTTTGCTTTTCTGATATTTATTTATTTACTAACTTACTGAATTTCCTTACAATGCTGACTAGGACCTCCTGTATAATGTTGAATAAAAGTGGTAATAGAAGGTATTTTTGTCTTGTTCCTAATGTCAAAGGTTTTCTGTAGATATTCCTTATCAGATTAAGTAAATTCCTTTCTATTCCTCGTTTGCTAAGAGTTTTTATAAGTAACAGATATTGAATTTTCATCAATCTCTTTTCCTTCATCTATTGAGATGACCACAGGATTTTTTCTTTTCTTATATTAATATAGAATTAACTTTTTTTCTTTATTCCAGTGTTCTTTTATTCCATTAAGGTAGAACTGATTTCTGTCCTCCTCATTAAAGTTTTATTCTATTAATGTGAAATTAGATTGACTTTCAAACATTACATCTTGCATTGCAGATATAAACTCAATTTAGACCTTTTTATTTTTATCTTTTTATTATCATAAAGGTGTTTTATCCTTTTTTTTAACTGGACTCAGTTCATTAATATTTGGTTCAAGATTTTTGCATGTATAGTCATGAATACTCATAATAATATTCTGGAGTATTTATTTTCTCATACTAACTTTTAAATTTAATGTTTATTTATTCATTTATTTTTTAAAAGTTTATTGTCAAATTGGTTTCCATACAACACCCAGTGCTCTTCCCCATGAGTGCCCTCCACCATCACCACCACCTCTTTTCCCCCCTCCCCCTTCCCCTTCAACCCTCAGTTCATTTTCAGCATTCAATAGTCTCTCAAGTTTTGCGTCCCTCTCTCTCCCCAACTCTCTTTCTCTCTTCCCCTCCCCCTCGTCCTCCATTAGGTTTCTCCTGTTTTCCTGTTAGACCTATGAGTGCAAACAGATGGTATCTGTCCTTCTCTGCCTGACTTATTTCGCTTAGCATGACACCCTCGAGGTCCATCTACTTTCCTACAAATGGTCAGATTTCATTCTTTCTCATTGCCATGTAGTACTCCATTGTGTATATATATATACCACATATTCTTGATCCACTCATCAGGTGATGGACATTTAGGCTCTTTCCATGTTTTGGCTACTGTTGAGAGTACTGCTATGTACATTGGGGTACATGTGCTACTATGCATCAGCATTTCTGTCTCTCTTGGGTAAATCCCTAGCAGTGCTATTGCTGGGTCATAAGGGAGTTCTATGGATAGTTTTTTGAGGAACCTCCACACTGTTTTCCAGAGCAGCTGCAC
>NC_043704.1:70919230-70920826 GCF_006229205.1 Suricata suricatta
AGAACAGGATGAAGACATTTTACCTTTGACCCTTGAAGAGAAAGAAAACAAAGAATACTTAAAATCTTTATTTGAAATTTTGATTCTTATGGGAAAACAAAACATCCCTCTGGATGGGCATGAAACTGATGGGCTCCCAGAGGGACTCTTTACTCCTGATAACTTCCAAGCACTGCTGGAGTGCCGGATCAATTCTGGCAAAGAGGTTCTGAGAAAGCGCTTTGAGACAACAGCAGTTAACACGTTGTTCTGCTCGAAAACACAGCAGAAGCAGATGCTAGAGATCTGCGAGAGCTGCATTCGGGAGGAGACCCTCAGGGAAGTGAGAGACTCCCACTTCTTCTCCATCATCACTGACGACGTAGTGGACCTAGCGGGGGAAGAGCACTTGCCTGTGTTGGTCAGGTTGGTCGACGAGTCTCATAACCTGAGAGAGGAATTTGTGGGCTTCCTGCCTTACGAAGCTGATGCAGAAATTTTGGCTCTGAAGTTTCACACCACGATAACTGAGAAGTGGGGACTGAACATGGAGTACTGTCGTGGCCAGGCTTACACTGTGTCCAGTGGATTTTCTTTCAAAATGAAAGTTGTTGCTTCTAGGCTTTTAGAGAAATATCTCCAAGCTGTCTACACACTTTGCTCTTCCTGTGCCTTAAATATGTGGTTGGCAAAATCCGTGCCTGTTGTGGGAGTATCTGTTGCATTAGGAACCATTGAGGAAGTCTGTTCTTTCTTCCATCCATCTCCACAACTGCTTTTAGAGCTTGACAATGTCATTTCCGTCCTCTTTCAGAACAATGAGGAAAAGGGTAAAGAACTCAAGGAAATTTGCCATTCTCAGTGGACAGGCAGGCATGATGCTTTTGAAATGTTAGTGGACCTCCTACAAGCACTTGTTTTATGTTTAGATGGTATAAATAGTGACACAAACATTAGATGGAATAACTATATAGCTGGCAGAGCGTTTGTACTCTGTAGTGCAGTAACAGATTTTGATTTCATCGTTACCATTGTTGTTCTTAAAAATGTCCTGTCTTTTACAAGAGCCTTTGGGAAAAATCTCCAGGGGCAAACCTCCGATGTCTTCTTTGCAGCTAGTAGCTTGACTGCAGTGCTGCATTCACTAAATGAAGTGATGGAAAATATTGAAGTTTATCATGAGTTTTGGTTTGAAGAAGCAACAAATTTGGCAACTAAACTTGATATTCAAATGAAACTCCCTGGGAAGTTCCGCAGAGCCCAGCAAGGTGACCTGGAGTCTCAGCTAACCTCCGAGAGTTACTATAAAGAAACTCTAAGTGTCACAACAGTGGAACACATTATTCAGGAACTAAAAGATATATTCTCAGAACAGCACCTCAAAGCTCTTAAATGCTTATCTCTGGTACCCTCTGTCATGGGACAGCTCAAATTTAATACATCGGAGGAGCACCATGCTGACATGTACAGGAGTGACCTACCCAATCCTGACACGCTGTCAGCCGAGCTGCATTGTTGGAGAATCAAGTGGAAACACAGAGGGAAAGATATAGGGCTTCCATCCACCATTTATGAAGCCCTGCATCTGCCAGACATCAAGTTTTTTCCTAATGTTTA
>NC_043704.1:70920926-70926155 GCF_006229205.1 Suricata suricatta
GTTTCATGTGCCTGTAGGCCATCTGGATGTCCTCTTTGGAGAAGTGTCTGTTCATGTTTTCTGCCCATTTCTTCACTGGATTATTTGTTTTGTGGGTGTGAAGTTTGGTGAGTTCCTTGTAAATTTTAGATACTAGCCCTTTATCTGATATGTCATTGCACAAATGTACAGCCAACTAATTTTTGACAAAGCAGGAAAGAGTATGAGATGGAAAAAAGACTGCCTCTTTAGCAGGTGGTGCTGGGAGAACTGGACAGCAACATACAGAAAAATGAAACTAGACCACTTTCTTACACCATACACAAAAATTAACTCAAAATGGCTAAAGGACTTGAATGTGAGACAGGAAACCATCAAAACCCTCGAGGAGAAAGTAGGAAAAAACCTCCTTGACCTCCACTGCAGCAATTTCCTACTCGACACATCCCCAAAGGCAAGGGAAATGAAAGCAAAACTGAACTCTTGGGACTTCATCAAGATAAAAAGTTTCTGCACTGCAAAGGAAACAATCAAGAAAACTAATAGGCAACCGACAGAATGGGAGAAGATAGTTGCAAATGACATATCAGATAAAGGGCTAGTATCTAATGTTTATTTTTAAGAGAGAGGGAAAGCGCTTATGTACAGAGGAGGGGCAAAGATAGGAGAGATGGAGGAACCAAAGCAAACTCTGCGCTGACTGCAGTGGGTCTGATGTGGGGGCTCCAACTCATGAACTGTGAGATCATGACTGAGCCAAAGTCAATACTTAACCAACTGAGCCACCAAGGTGCACTCTCATATTAACTTTGTCAGGGTTTGATATCAAAGTTGTCTAGTATCGTAAAAATTAGTTTTGAGAATATTCCCCCTTTTTTTTTTAAATGACTAAAAGGGTTTACATAGGTTTTAAATTCTTTTTTTTTTTTTTAAGTAATGTCTATGCCCAATATGGGGCTCAAACTCATGACCTCAAGATCAAGAGTCACATGCTCTACCAACTAAGCAGGCCAGACATTCTCAAATTATTTCCTTTTAAAAAGCTTGTTAGAATTTATTCATAGAGCTATCTGGTCCTGCAGTTTTCCTTAAAAGAAAGACTTTTCACAACTGAATGAACATCTTTAATACTTACAGAACTATTTAGGTTTTATAAATCTTCTTGAATCAATTTTAAGTTATTAGAGTCTAGGAGTTTCTTATTTTCATCAGAACTTTCAATATTAGCAAAAAGTTGTTTATACTATCTATTTTTTAAAAATGTTTATAGCATCTACAGGAATGTCTTCCATTTTCCTTTCTGACTTTGGATTTTGTACCTTCTTTCTTGATCAATCGCACCCATGATTTGAAAATATCATTAGTGTTTTTGGGAGTATCAACTATGGCTTTGTTAACCCTATTCATTGTATAATTTCTGTATTGTTAAAATATTTCTATCTTTATCACTTTTTTATTTGGAGGAGGGATTGAGCTATTCCTTTCTTAATTTGAGATGGATGCTTAGCCTATTAAGTTATAGACAGTTCTTTTCAAATATATACATGTAAAGCTATAAAATTCCCTTCAAGTAATGTTTTAGCTGAATCTCATGAGAATGTATATTTTATTAGGGTATTAGATTAGAAAATATTTTCTATAATTTCCATTATGACTTCTTCTTTGTCTCATTTTGTTAGAAATGTATTCCTTAATTTATAAATCTATAAGGATACTCTAATGATCTTTTTGTTGACTTCTAACAACTATGTTATGGTAAAAGAATATGCCTTATGTTATTTCAATCCTTTGGTATTTGTTTACATTCTCTCTATGGATCTGTGTACGTTCCATTTTTATAAATATTCTATGTGAGTCTGAAAAGAACGTGTATTCTACATTGGACATAATGTTCTACTTATGTCTATTAGGTCATATTTGGTTGTGCTGTTCAAGGCTCATCTTTACTTTTTTTGGTCAATGTTTTATAACAGCTGCTGAAAGGGGCATATTACAGCCTCAGTTACTATTGCTATCTTGTCTATTTCTCTGTGATTCTTTAACCTTTTCTTTATATATTTTGAGATTTTGTTATTAGATTCCTACAAAGTTTTAAATTATCAAACCTTTCTGATAAATCAAATTTTTATAATTCTTAAGTTACCTCTTTTATTCCTAGTACCGTTCCTTGCTTTGAAATCTCTTCATTTGGTTGGTTCGGTGGACTGACTTTAATGTGACTCCCACTGTTCATGCCTTTGTATAATACCCTGTCCACTTAAGTGTGGGAGGGGCTTCAAAAGTTACCAATATACAGATGACCCTGCACAGTGCAAGGGTTAGGAACACCAACTCCCCCCAGAAATGAAAACCAGGTATAACTTTTGACTCCCTCAAAACTTAACCATTAATAGCCTACTGTTAACCAGCCACTAATAGTCTACTGCTGAACAGAAGCCTTACCTGTAGCATAAATAGTCTATTAACACAAATTGTTTTTATGTTATATGCATTATATATTGTATTCTTACAATAAAGTAAGCAAGAGAAAAGAAAATGTTAGGAAAATCATAAGGAAATACATTTAAAGTACCATTCTATAAAAAAAAATCTGTGGGAACGCCTGGGTGGCTCAGTCGCTTAAGTATCTGACTGTTGATTTTGGCTCAGGTCATGATTCCATGGTTTGTGAATTCAAGCCCCACATGGCAGATGCTGACGTATGCAGTTTAAACCCATATTGTTAAAAATCAACTGAACTGGGATGCCTGGGTGGCTCGGTTGGTTAAGCGTCTGACTTTCTCTCAGGTCATGATCTCACAGTTTGTGAGTTCAAGCCACCCATCGAGCTCTGTGCTAATAGCTCAGAGCCTGGAGCCTGCTTCAGATTCTGTGTCTCCCTCTCTCTTTGCACCCCCCTGCCTCAAAAACTAAATAAACATAAAAAAATTAATCTTTTGGGGATGTCTTGGTGTCTTAGTCGGTTAAACATCCAAATTCGGCTCAGGTCATGATCTCATAGTTCATGAGTGTGACCCCGAGTCAAGCTTTATGCTGAGAGCCCAGAGCCTAGAGCCTGCTTAAGATTCTGTGCCTCCCTCTCTCTTTGCCCCTCTCCCATTTGTACTCTGTCTCTCTTGCTCTCAAAAATAAACATTAAAAAAAATTAAACATGCTTTAAAAAATAATCTTTTTTAAAAAGTCAACTATACTTCATTGGTTAGACTTTCCTTTAACTCACAGAATATTGCAAAGGTGATGTGATGTCATTCCTGTGGGTATATCTGTCTCTGCTGCCAGCTTTGAAGAGCCAAGCTACCATGAATTCTACCATTGAAAGTAAAAATATTCTGCCAACAGCCTGAAGGAGCCTAGAAGCAGATCCTTCCCCACTCAAGACTCCAGATGGGAACTCAACCCTAGTCACCACCTTGACTGAAGCCTTGTTGCAGACCTAGTTATACTGTGTCTGGACTCCTGATCTAAAGAAACCTTTAAGTTCCTGAAGCTTCTAAGTTTGTGATGATTTGTTATATAGCACAGAAAACTAATAATAAATCTATAGACTATCTTTTTCTTAAAAAAATATATTTATTTTCAGAGAGTGTAAACAGGGGAGGGGTGGAGAGAGAGGGAGTGAGAGAATACCAAGTGGGCTTCAGACCCAGTGTAGAGCCTGACATGGGGCTTGATCCCACAACCCTGACATCATCACCTGAGCTGAAATCAAGAGTCAGGTGTTTAACTGACTGAGCTACCCAGGCAGTCCAATAGAGTATCTTTTCCTATTCTTTAATTTCAACCCTTCTGAATCATTATGTTTTGAATATGTTTCCTGGGGCATTTGGATAGCTCAGTTGGTTAAGCTGGTCTGGCTCTTGGTTTTGGCTTAGGTCATGATCTCACTGTTCGTGAAATCAAATCCAACATTGGGATTCTGTCAGCACAGACCCTCCTTGGGATTCTTTCCCTCTCCTTCTCACTGCTCCTCCCCCACTCATTCTCTTTCTCTTTCAAAATAAATAAATTTAAACATTTTGAATATGTTTCTTATAAACAGCACACAGAGAGATTTTGTTTTTTATTGCCTGACAATCTTTATCTTTTAACTGAAACACACTATATTTAACATAATTACCTAATGTATCTGGATTTTTAAAAGGGTCATGTTATTTCTGAGAGATGTAGTCCTTGACTAATCATAAAAGTTCAAACTAGCAAAATAAGGATTCAAAATTTAATCACATTTGACTTAGTAACTAACTAACGTAGGAAAATCTCAATTATAGGTAGTGTCCTAAGTCTGTATATAAACCAAAAGCTTCAAAATTATCTAATGTTTTTCTATAGAGGGAAAAAAAATTTCTAAGCTTTGAGAACTATCTTTATATAATAATGCCAAAGACATGCTAATATCTGAAAATATACTGCTTTTCCAATATTTTCTATTTTATGATGGAAGTGCTTTTGTCTACCCAGCTGCCTAACTCAGAATTCTAGAATCATCCTTTCTCTTTTTGCTAATCTAATCCTATCAATAAACACTGTCAGTTTCTTGATCCAAATGTATCTTGAATCCGTCCATTTCTCTTTATCTCCTTTGTCATTGCCTCTTAAGATTAATCTAAGAATCAAATAAAATAGCGCATGGAAAATTATTTTATATACTATAAAACACAAAAAGGCAATGGCACACATAAAGCCAGCTTCCAAGGGTTGAGAGCAACACAGTAAAAATAACCAACCAAACTCACAAAATTATATGGAACTGTAGTAGACAATAAAATGTAGCAGAGTACAATACAGTAATTTATTATCTTTGGTCAGTAAAAAGAAGTAATGTTGCATTTAGTACACCCTACTTTTTAAAAGATAAAAAATACAGAAAACATTTGTTTAATGATTTACATTAAAATGTTTAAAACACTTTCCTTATCTTTCAGTGAGGTTAAATAAGCACAAAGGTTACTATATCTTCGTGTCACTAGAGTAAGCTTTTGATTTCACACATACACATAAAGACTAGTTATTGTCAAGGGCACCTGGGTGGCTCAGTTGGCTAAGCGTCCAGTTTCGGCTCAGGTCACGATCTCACGGTTCACGGGTTTGAGCCCCGTGTCAGGCTTTGTGCTGACAGCTAGCTCAGAGCCTGGAGGCTGCTTCAGATTCTGTGTCTCCCTGTCTCTCTGACCCTCCCCTGCTCGTGCTGTCTATCTCTGTCTCTCAAAAATAAAAATTAAAAAAACATTAAAAAAAAAAAAGACTAGTTAC
>NC_043704.1:70926255-70954024 GCF_006229205.1 Suricata suricatta
GGCTCTGTGCTGACAGCTCAGAGCCTGGAGCCTGCTTTGGATTCTGTGTATCCCTCTCTTTCTGCCCCTTCCCCACTCACCTTCTCACTCTCTCTCTCTCTTTCTCTCTCTCTCTCAAAAATAAGCATTAAAAAATTAAAAAAAGAAAAATGTTCTAAGGCATATCATTTACAACAAAATGCCTAATTATTTTCCATATTTATAAAAATCTTATCCTCAATGTCAAATTCACCTCAGGAATACTGTAAGTTTTAAAATAATATGTTAGAGGCGCCTGGGTGGCTCAGTCGGTTGAGTGTCTGACTTCGACTCAGGTCATGATTTTGCGGTTTGTGGGTTCAAGCCCTGCGTCAGGCTCTGTGCTCACCACTAGCTCAGATCCTGAGCTTGGCCTCAGATTCTGTGTGTGTCTCCCTCTCTCTGAACCTCCCCTACTCACTCTCTCTCTCTCTGTCTCTCAAAAACAAGTAAAAAATTTTAAAAAATATGTTTAAAAAATAATAAAATAATCTGTTAAAGAAAAAGCCTAAACAATAGTAAAAAGCATCCTCAATATAAACAAAGAGGGTATATAAAAATGATCACTCGAGATTCACACAGCAAATATTTAATGAATCTCCATGTTATAAGGGTAGGGATTATGTCTGTTTGGCTAACTCTGTACACTTGGCACTTAGTAGGGCTACAGCACATAGTAGGGTGCTCAATAAAATATTCATTCCAAAAAATAAGCAAATAATCGATAAAATAAAAATGTTGACTCAGAAATGAGTGAGAATCCTGTCCTCTCCATCTATAGAACTTCAGCTAGAGTAAGACTGTAACATAATTAAAACAGCAAAAAAAAGTCCAAATCACAATCTTATCTTTACTATTTTTAAGAAGTATTATATAACCTGGATTGAAAATAAGTTACTTATAAACAAGTATGTACTTACATAACGAATCAAATCCAACTACTGAGGGAAAAACTATTATGTGTGTCAAACTACAGATAATTTTTAAAAAGTTGAGAGGTTGCAACCATAAAAGAGTGCTTTAAGTATATAAAATAGTAACACTGGACCTTTGTTCCATTCTGAAATACAAAATATTCTTAAATGTGATATTCCTCTTGCAATTAATAAAAATTATATGCACACTGATTTACAGTCCTATTGCCACAAGGACTCACAGATTTGCATTTTATTCAAAGGATATAATCTATTATGGCCCAGATTTGATTATGAAAACTCCTATATCTTTTTGATATGCCATCTCCAATTATTTGCGCATTTCCTCATATTTTAGCAAAACAAGATGTTCTGGGTTTACTTGCGACCTTCCACATTCCACTACTGGAGCCAGCTATTTATCACCCTGGTCTCACAGAAATTTCTGTGGCAAGTTAGATTTGGATGGGGGTAGGAGACAGAAGGGAAAGCCACGAACCCCAAGGAAAGTTTTAGAATAAATGATTGTTCGTTTTGTTTTGTTTTATTTTGTTTTGCTTTGCTTTTTTGTAAGCCACTAAGCTTTGTAGTGGTCTGTTACACAGCAATAAACAAGCAAAACAGAAACTAGTACCTGGAACTAAAGTGCTGCCCTAACAAAAACTTGAAATATCTAGATTTGGTTTAAAATGAGGCATCGGGCAGTGGCTCCAAGGGGCCTCCCAGAGCTTGTTAGTGATGCTTGGAGGGCAGTGAAAAAAATGCTACTGAAGGCTGAAGAAAAGGGCACCCTAGTTCTCTCTGGCAGAACAATTAAATTAGAGCCTTTTGTAATGTAACAGATAGAAAGGGTACCTAATGGTTTTAAATCATCATAAATACATGTGGCTATCTGTAGTGAAACATATTAAAGTGAAGTAATATATGTCAACAAAGATCAATAAATATTATTAAATCTTAATGAGAAAGGATGTGCATGTATTTACAACACACATATACATGTATATTCCTGCAATTTTCTAACTAATTTTTCTCCCCTCCCTTATTTTTGGATATCATTCAAATGTATTACAATTTTTCCTTTTTCAAATAATGCAGAGAAAACAAGACATCAACCAACTGAGAAGATCCTTTTTGTTCACACAGGGAAAAAAAACAAATTTCTGCCTAGAATGGATTCCAGTTTCACATAATATTTGAAAACCAAACTCAACTATTTAGTCTTGAACGACCATTCTCAACTGTGATCTAAGTCTTATAATATAGTTGACACTTGGACAACATAGGTTTCAGCTGTGAGGGTCTACTTGTGAGCAGATATTTTTATAGTACAGTGCTGTAAATGTATTTCCTCTTTTGATTTTAACATTTTCTTTAATCTAGATTATTATAAGAATACAGCATGTAAAATATGTAATGGACTATTTATGTTATTGGTAAGGCTTCCAGTCAACAGCCGAGGCTTAGTAGTTAAATTTGAGGGAGTCAAAAGTTACATATGGAAAAAAAAGTTAGGCATGGATTTTCAATGGTGCTGGGGGTCAGTTTCCCTAACCCTCATGTTACTCAAGAGTCAACTGCATTTCCTTTCATCTTGAAATGAAATACTGTCTATCATATACTCCACCTTTGAAAGTATTTTCAAAACTGTACCCAGAAACAACACAATCTAGAGGAACAGTATTATCTTAAATGAGATATATAACAGCCAGATTTTAGTCCTAGTTCTACCATTTATTCCATCTAAATCTTTAGAATATTTCAGAATCTCTCACTCTAGCACTTTCAGTGAGATGTTTTCAATTATTTTACTTTTTTTTTTCCAAGTAAGAAGCATTCTAAGAGGTATTTTTTCTCCTAAGTCTATCTTTCTCATTATCTGTTTAGTAACTTTATGATTTTATGAATGAGAGTGGTTGATTCCTACTTTCAAGGGACAAAACTTGGTGCCCAAAGACCGAAGAGTAGTATTATCTCCCATTTCTCATGAGAAAGTTTGAGACTGTGAAAGTCACAAGTTTCAGAAAAAAGAACATAATTATTTTACTGACATAGTATTTATTGCTCATTTCTGGTAAGGTATTAGAAAGAAAAATCCCTAACTCTTTATCATATAAAAACTTGTTAATAATTTAATAACTTAAATCTCTTAAAAGAAAACAATTATTAACGTCTAAGTAGTATTTCAAATGTTTAGTTCAATAAATTATTTCTCTGCTCTTAGAAGTCAGCTCAGTTTTACTCCTTTCAGAAGATGTAGTCAAATTGTTACAATTGCCATTTTTGACAGGCACTTCCTAGCACACAACCAGATGCAATCCTGTTTTTCAGATCAGTGTCTGACTTCTGTACTAAGCTGCCTGGGATCACTTCCTTTGACCCCCCAGAGAAAAGTCACTCTTTCTCCTGCCCTTCTGCTGTCCCTATTTTCCTGTAAGCTATCAAAAGAAATATTGTGGTGGCATATCTGTTAAAAGGAACCACCTATCTGAATCACAACCAAAACAAGCTAAATTCAGTTGAACCAATTAATACAAATATCTTGAATGTAAACTTAAGTCTTCCATACCACGACAGATGAGCTTGAATGTATTCAGTTCTACATAGAATTCTTCCAAGGGTTTCTAGCTCTTATGCATGAACGGGTTACCAAAAGCTCACAGGGAAAAGAGACCATGGAATATCTTCCCCAAACTTCTCATTTAAAACATAGATGCTTTGGCCAGTGTGTACTACTTATTAGTACACACACACACACACACACACACACACACACACACACAAAGAGGAAGACATTTTTTAGAGTGTTTGCTTAGTTCATAATGTTCTTAATTTCTCTCCTTCACAGGAGCTGGCTCTCACCACTCCTGCTTTTCAGCAGTGATATACCAGTGATTCTTAACCCTAGGGACCCTCTGAAAGGAAATTATCACGAACTTGAGGCTCTCCTCCGTCTCCATACCCTGGTAATTCCTATCCCTTCTTTAACAGCCATCTCAAACATAATCTAGTATTATTATTATTATTATTATTATTATTATTTGGTAGGTAATTAATT
Source organism: Suricata suricatta (assembly GCF_006229205.1). NCBI lineage: Eukaryota > Metazoa > Chordata > Mammalia > Carnivora > Herpestidae > Suricata > Suricata suricatta. Next base: position 70,930,246 of record NC_043704.1, read on the forward strand.
TTCCAAATGTGGGCTCCATGAAGGAATTCGTAAGAAAGGATCCTTAATAGTAAATATAGGAGACATACCTAAAAACCAGGTCAGATTATACCCACATCACCACCAACCCTCTGCAACATGATTTAAAAATAAAATGGGTAGGGGTGCCTGGATGCCTCAGTCAGTTAAGCATCTGACATCGGCTCTGATCATGATCTCAGGGTTCATGGGTTGGAGCCCCGCGTCGGGCTCTGTGCTGACAGCTGGCTCAGAGCCTGGAGCCTGTCTTCGGATTCTGTGTCTCCCTCTCTCTCTGACCCTTCCCTGCTCGCGCTGTCTCTGTCTCTCAAAAATAAATAAAATAAATTTAAAAATAAAATAAATAAAATAAAATGGGTAATCTGATAACAGATTATTATCCAGGATACATTATAAAAAAAATTCCCAAACTCACGACAAAAAAAGCAACCCAATCAAAAACTTGAGCTAAGGACTTGAAAAAAAGATATACAAATGACCAATAAGCACACGAAAAGATAGTCAACACCACTAATCAACCACTTCACATCAATTAGGATGGCTATTATTTTTTCTAATAGCCAGAAAACAGCAAGTACTGATGAGGATAGGGATTAACTGGAACCCTTGCTCTTGCTGGTTAAGAAGATAAAAATGGTATGACTGGTGTAGAAAATAGTATGGTGGCTCTTCAAAAATTAAACATAAAATTATCTAACAATTACAGGAATGCCTGGCTGGGCACAGTCAGAAAAGCATGCAACTCTTGGTCTTGGGGTTGTGAATTCAAGTCCCACATTGGATGTAGAGATTCATTAAAAAAATAAAATCTTAAAAAAAATTATTTAGTAATTACATTTCTCAGTATATAAATCTCAAAGGAGTGAAAGTAGGGACTTGAATAGGCATTGGCACACCAATATTTGTATCAGCATTATTCACAACAGACAAAAGGCAGAAACAACCCAAATGTCCATTAACAGATGAGTGGATAAACAAAATGTAGTAAATGCATACAACAGAATAATATTCACTCTTTAAAAAGAATGAAATTCGGATATACACTACAATGTAAATGAACCTTGAAAATATGTGTTAAATGAAACAGGCTAGACACAAAAGGACGAATACTGTACAATTCCACTTACATGAGGTATCTAAGGTATCGAGGATAGTCAAATTCACAGACAGAAAAGTGGGGTGATTACCAGGGGCTAGAAGGAGGAGGGAACAGTTACTGTTTAATAAATAGTTTCAGTTTGGGAAGATTAAACTGTTCTGGAGGTAGCTACAGTGGTTGCAAAACAATATGATTATACTTAACTATGCCTTTTAAAAAGACTTTAAATGGTAACAAATTTTATGTTATGTACATCTTACCACAATAAAAACAAATCAAATGGGTGGTACTCAAAGTAGAAAACCAAGGGGTGCTTGGGTAGCTCAGTTTGTTAAGTATTCAACTTCGGCTCAGGTCATAGCCTCATGGTTTGTGAGGTGGAGCCCTTCATGAGGCTCTCTGGGCTGACAGTGCTGAGTCTGCTTGGGATTCTCTCTCTCTCTCTTTCTCTCTCCCTCTGCCCCTTCCTCATTCACTCTCTCTCTCTGAAAATAAATAAATTAACTTAAAAAAAGTAGAAAATCAGTGTAATCTGCCTCAATATGTACCTTTAAAAATCTTTCCATAAAATTATGAACTTTTCTAATAACCAGACCTTATACCTCAGCAATAAGCTAAATAATATAGAAATGACAGAAACAAAAATTCCAAGTATTCTTGAACATCACGTCTCAAAAGTTAGTCTCACAACTGTGAAACAAAGAATGTCAGTTGTTTATTAACTTCTTTCCTTCCTAATTCTATTTCTCTTTCCCAGAGAGAAAAAGTGTGCAGTATTTCATTATATTCAGCTATGTAATTATGACAGTAGAATTTATTTCTTTAAATCTCTAGAGCCAAGCCAGGAAAACCTAGGTTCATTCTAGCCCAAACGCAAATTAACGTTTTCAACAGTACAGTATTTATTAAGAAATGTTAGCAGTCAAAAGTCCTATGTTCTTCTAATAATCCCTTCAGGCCATCCCACACAATGACGTCATCCCTACTAGATAAAACCCATTATGGAATACCCAGACATACAGTACTACCACTTTCTATGAGAACAGTCACTGTTATGAATGTTAAAAGGCACTGAGATTATGACAAATATTCTCTGGAAAGATTTTTTTTTTACACTGAGCAATGTCAACTTTAACAGGGTATTATAAGAATAATAATATATTTTAAGATATAAGGAAATGGTCAATATAAACTATAAAAAATTTCTAAAATACACATTCAAAATGAAATAAAAAGATCAAATCCCTAAAGAATTATGTAAAAGTATTAATTTTAAATATTATTTGATAACTATTTAACAAACCACAATGACACTGTTCATGGTGCTGTCCACAGGTTAATACAGAGGAGAAAGACCATAAACAGTTGCCCATTAATCGAATATACTATGCTGCCTGATAAAAGTTTGTTACACTTTTGAAACTTTCTCTTTAAATTTGCCACATTTAAAAACACCATATACTTAGGTATTTCCTTTATGTTTTCAACTACTATGTCATTCCCATGAAAATTTGGTTGAGAAAGAATGCAATAAAAATAATTTTATTTTAGCTATTTAGTAAAATTATATAACCCAGGGAGGTCAGAAATGAGAATATTTTCTAAAGTTTTTCATTCTAAAGCCACCTTATTTGTATGTAACTTGTGTGGGTTTTTTTTTTTAATGTTTATTTATTTTTGAAGAGAGACACAGAGTGTGAGTCGGGGAAGGGGCAGAAAGAGAGGGAGACACAGAATCCAAAGCAGGCTCCAGGCTCTGAGCTGTCAGCATGGACCAAGAACCATGAGACCATGACCTGAGCAAGTCAGATGCTTAATTGACTGAGGCACCCAGGCACTCCATGTGTGTTTTCTTTTTTAAATTGTTTTTAATTTTTTATCAAAAGTAGTAAATTTATACCATTTTAAATGCCAAGTAGATTTCTGCTTCCAGGAAGACAGAACATGCATTTCCCCCTATTCCTCCTACTAAAGTAAAACCCTGGCCATTGTATCTAAATCAAACTTAAGACTCTAGAGACCCCTGGGTAGCTCAGTCAGTTTAGCTCTTGGTCACAGCTCAGGTCATGATGTCCTGGCTCATGGGATCGAGCCCTGAGTCAGGCTCTCCACTGATAGCTTGGAGCCTGCTTGGGATTCCCTCTCTCCCTCTCTCTCTGTCCCTCCCCTGCTCATGCTTCTCTCTCTCTCTCTCTCTCAAAATAAATAAACTTAGGAAAAAATAAATTAAAAAATAAAACAAACACAAGACTCTAAAGGGTTAAAAGAAGACAAGTAGGGTCTTCAGGACCCAAGGAACAATACAGTGATCAGTTCCCTGGGTTTTCTTTTTGCCTCATTTATCCAAGTTGGCAACCCAGAAATGCCCATGGGCAGAGACCCTCTCCCCCAAAAAAGGCCCCAACAAAAGCCTGTTCTCTCTAGCCAAATGACCACGAAAGGGACAACTCAGACAATAACTGCTCTGCTCCAGCCAAACATCTCAGAAAAACTATGGCCTCACCCACACCCATGCCAAAAAAGGCTGAGTGGGGAGCCTAAACTTTGAATTTCCACCCTTGCAGGACTAGGTAACTCAGCATTTCTGTGGCTCCTCCCTAGTTCCCACTGGTGTAGTGTTAAAGGCCAGGTAGAGAGCCAGAACTTTCATGCCTGCCAGAAGATCACGTGCTCCCCACCCCCACCACGTGGCATCAGTGGAGACCACATGGGGAACCTGGACTTCACGCCTACCCAGCAGTAATGAGGCACCCTCCATCTTCCTACTGGCATGAGGTCAGAGGAGGATGAATAGTGTCAGGACTTTGACCACTGCCCAGTAGTTGGAAAGGCACAAAGAAAAGACAAATGCCCTAAGATTACCATTTCTTTTCAGAAAGCAAGGGCAATGAAGAAATCTCAATTCCTCAGAGGAAGAAAAGAATGGGAAGTGTACAGTGAAAGTAGAAAAAACTTTTAAAGGACAGAAAAAAATTTTAAATCTCAACTTGATGCTAGTTCTAAGTGTTCCGCATCAGAGTTTAAAATTCAGACCACCATGACTGTGGTGCCACTACTGAGATAAGAGGGAAAAGAAATAGAGGCACACATCAAGGTACCACTGAGCCTATTTGACTTTTGAGTGAAGCAAATAATTTAACAAGATCCAGTCCCTGTAATTCATAACCCCAAAAAGTCAAAAACAACTTAACCTAGAAAACCCAGGGATTCAATGATGGAGATGCTGATAATCAAGTTCTAAAGCAGTGCTGGAAACAGGGAATCAGAGAAAATCAGTTAATATCCTCCTTTACTTTTTTTAAATATAAATTTTTAATGTTTATTATTTATTTTTTGAGAGACAGAGAGACAGAGTGCAAGTAGGGGAGGGGCAGAGAGAGAAGGAGACAGAAGCTGAAACAGGGTCCAGGCTGTGAGCTGTCAGCACAGAGCCTGATGCGGGGCTGGAACCGATGAACTGTGAGATCATGACCTGAACAGTAGCTGGAAGCTTAACTGACTGAGCCACCCAGGCGCCCCTTACTTTAAATATTGAAATTCATACTGAATGACAACCACTTGATATGACTAGTTCAGGGAATATATATTTTTCTATGAAAGCTATGAATATAACTATCACAATTTATTTTCCTTGTTTATTTTCACATAGCAGTATTTACAGAGATACCAAAATATGCCTCATTATTGGGAATGTCTTAGTTTTAACCAGTTAGAACATAAAAAGTATATTTTATGACCAAAACAGTCATATTTTTAAATGAACACAATGACATAGTTTTATGTTTAACAGCACCCTGGAAGTTAGAACTTTCTGAATTTTTTTTTTTTAAGTTTCTTTCTTTTTTTTTTTTTAAATGTTTTATTTATTTTGATACAAAGAGAGACAGAGCATGAGAGGGGGAGGGGCAGAGAGAGAGAAGGAAACACAGAACTGGAAGCAGGCTCCAGGCTCTGAGCTAGCCATCAGCACAGAGCCCGATGCGGGGCTCGAACCCACAAACGTGAGATCTGACCTGAGCCAAAGTCGGAGGCTTAACCAACTGAGCCACCCAGGTGCCCCTTTTCTGAATATTTTAAACCCAATTTATTACAGTTTTATTACAACAAACTTGTTTTTCTTCCCACCCCTGCCCCCACCTTTTAAAAGTAGGCTTCATGCCCACCATGAGGCTTGAACTCACGGCCCTGAGATCAAGACCTGAGCTAAGATCAAGAATCAGATGCTTAACCACCTGAGCCACCCAGGCACTCCCCGCCCCCCCACCATCACAACAAACTTTAATGACAACTACGCTTGACTACATCAATGTGGCCTTCACTAGGGTTAGAAAATCTGGTCATATTACAAAGAATTTCTTTGCAATGAAGCTTAATTTGTTAATAGGTATTTGTTGAAATTAAGATCATCAGATTAAATGAAGCCTCTGTCAAATCTTTTTAACACAGTAAGATACTACTGGAAAAGTAGAGGCAATTTGTATTCCCATTTAAAAATATCTGTTAATGTTAATATTAATACAAGACTTGCGCATGTAAATCTGAAAAAGTAAAATACAAAAACCTAAGGATTTCTATATACTTTTTTTTCATTAAATACGAATACAGTTTTTGGATATACAGATTGATCAAGTATCTGGATTTCTTGGGAAATTTGTATTGCATGTCTGCATAAGAAAAAGGCTTTTGTTCTGTTATTGTCATTATTGTTTTTTTACTGTATGCCAAAATTTTTTTTCTTTTTTTTTTTTTTTATAGTTTATTTATTTTGAGAGGGGGTGAGGGACAGAGAAAGAGGGAGAGAGAATCCCAGAAAGAGAAGGAGGGAGAGAGAATTTGCACTGACGGAGCAGAGCCCAATGAGGGGCTCAAGCCCACAAACCATAAAAATCACAGCCTGAGCTCAAGTCCAATGCTTAGTCAACTAAGCCATCCAGGCACCCCATAAACCAAAACATTTCTAACCTACAGAGTCTGTGTCCTTTGCTCTGCTTATGGTATAATTTCATCTAAAATACTGATACCAGTATCTTGTTAGTAGTACAAGGAAGGGAAAAACTTCCAATAGGTGCATGGGATATGATTTTTTTTTTTTTATCTCTAATGAAATGTTTAAACCTACTTCCAAGTCCCATATCTACACTTAACTTCAGAGAAGTTTCTCATTGGGTATGTAATATCCTCAACAAATACCATAAAATCAAAATATTTAACTCTTACTTTAGACCTTTACGTAAAAACTTTTGACAATTTCAGTGTAATAAAATTATTTCAATTCTGAATTTATAATTTACTGTTGTAGGATTAATTTTTGTCCAGTACTAGAGATTGTAACATCAGCCGTCTTTCAGAATAGTATTAGTATTCTGGTTTAGTTATTTATTTATTTTTTTAAATGTTTTATCTATTTTTGATACAGAGCATGAGAGGCGGAGGGGCAGGAACAGAAGGAGACACAGAACCGGAAGCAGGCTCCAGGCTCTGAGCTAGCTGTCAGCACAAAGCCTGACGTGGGGCTCGAACCCACAAACTGTGAGATCATGACCTGAGCCGAAGTCGGAGGCTTAACCAACTGAGCCACCCAGGCACCCCTCTGGTTCAGTACTTAATTTGAATATATATTCCATGCCCTCCAACCCATCCCTCACCAGCCCTGATTTTTAAATGCCTGGCCTAAATTTATTTTAACTCCATGAAATAAGCATTTGTTTAAAACATTCTTATAAACTCTCTCTGAAATGTATGCACAATTTAAATTCTGGCTAATTGTATTGTCATTACCCTATTTATAATTTTTGAAAACATTTTTAAGTGTTTATTTATTTATTTTGAGGGAGAAGGGCAGAGAGAGAGGTAAACAGAGAAACCCTAGCAGGCTCCGTTCTGTCAGCACAGAGCCCAATGTGGGGCTTGAGCTCACAAACTGTGAGATTATGACCTGAGCTGAAATCAAGAGTTGGATGCTTAACCAACTGAGGCATCCAGATGTCCGAGCCTCGTTATAATTTTAATTGATTTTCCATAAGTGATTTCTTCATAGTATAATTGTGAAATCAAAGTGAGGATTTGGCCAATAGGTATATGAAAAGATGCCTACATCAATAATCATCAGGGAAATGCCAGTCAAAATGACAATAAAATACCACCCCGCAGCTGGCAGAATGGCTAAAATAAAAAACACAAGAAACAACAAGTGTTGGCAAGGATGTGGAGAAAAAGGAGTCCTTGTGCACCTCTGATGGTAATGGAAACTAGTGCAGCCACTTTGAAAAAGAGAACGGAGGTTCCTCAAAAAATTAAAAATAGAAACACCATATGACCCAGTAATTCCACTACTGGGTATTTACCCAAAGAAAATGAAAACATTAATTTGAAAAGATATACACACCCCTATGTTTATTACAGCATTATTTACAATAGTCAAGATATGGAAGCAACCAAAGTGTCCACAGATAGATGAATGTATAAAGAAGAAGTGGTATATATATACAATGGAATATTACCTGGCAATAAAAAAGAATGCAGTCTTGACGTCTGTGACCATAGGAATGGATCTAGAGGGTATTATGCTAGGTGAAATAAATCAGAAAGACAAATACCATATGATTTCACATTTATGTGGAATCCAGAAAACAAAACAAGCAAACAAACAAAAACCAGAAACAGACCCATAAATACAGTGAACAAACTGATGGTTATCAGAAGGGAGGGGTGGGGACTGGGAAAAGCGGGTAAAGGGGAGTAAGAGATACAGGCTTCCAGTTGTGGAATGAATAAATCACAGGAATGAAATGTACAGCACAAAGAATATAGTCAGTGGTATCATAATAGCATTGTATTGTACAGCTGATAGCTGTATGTGGTAAGCACAGCGTAACAGCAGACTTGCTGAATCATTGTTGTATACTGACAGGTATACTAACAAGTTCGCATTGTATGTGAACTATACTTAAAAAAAATTGAGGATCTTACTGGTAAAAGTGACAAGTTATTTTATTAGCAAAAGGACAAAGATAAAGTGATACCCAAATAACGTTTTTATTTTGTAATTCGGTTATTCTATAACACTAACACAGGAGCCCTAATGTAGCTTTATTTTATTTTTTGTAATGCTTATTTATTTTTGAGAGACAGAGAGAGACAGAGAGACAGAGCAGGAGCAGGGAGGCAGACAGAGAAGGAGACACAGAATCTGAAGCAGGCTCAAGGCTGTGAGCTGTCAGCACAGAGCCTGACGCAGGGTCTCAAACCCACAAATCGTGAGATCATGACCTGAGCCGAAGTCAGACACTTAACCGACCAAGCCACCCAGGCGCCCCTAATGTAGTTTTTAAATATCACATTGATAATCTTGTGTGTGAGTGTGTGTGTGTGTATTCTAGCTCATTAATGATACCCTAAGTTTTCTGAGCTCTTATTTGGTCTTACTGTTCAGACTTAAATGTGCAAATTTTGCTTCAAATCCCAAACTTATTCTGCAGATATGCAGAAGTGCTAAATACTGATTTTATGTAAATATTTCTGTTGATCATGATTTCTCCACATCTTAAAACAAGATACTTCTAGCAACTTCCTGAGATTCTTTGTTTTATTATGTCAAGAAGCTTCACAGATCCCAAATTAGTACTTAACTTTATTTATTGACAAGGTTCCAAAATGTAAGCAATGACATCTACTTTCAGCACAATTAAATTTACATGAACAGATTCTCCTTTTTGTTGTGGAACTAGATATTTTCATTTCATTTAAATTAATGGTACAGCTGTCCCTCTCTTTTTCCTGCTTAGAATAGTGCTCTGGGGACGTTTGTCTTCTGGCACATTTTAAAGAAGAGAACCAATTCAAAAACAATCTATTACGTAATTTGCTTATTAATGAAAGTCAATTTAAATGGAAACACATATTGGGCGCCTGGGTGGCTCAGTTGCTAAGCATCTGACTTCGGCTCAGGTCATGATCTCAAGGTTCCTGAGTTTGAGTCCCACACCGAGTGAGCACAAGCCTTGCTTTGGTTAAAACATCAGCCCTGTTTCAGGTGAGCCCCGATTCTTTCTCTCTGAACCTCACTTGCTTGCATCCCCTCTCTCTCTGTCAAAAAAAAAAAAAAAGGAAACGTATTTTCGTAGAAATGGCCAACTTTTGTTTTGTTTTTTAATTCCAGTTTAGTTAACATATGGTGTTATATCAGTTTCAGGTGCACAACAGTGACTCAGCAGCTCCATTCATCACCGGTGCTCATCAAGACAAGTGCCCTCCTTAATCCCCATCACCTGGTTTACACATTCCCCCACCCACCTATGTCTGCTCTGGTAATCCTCACTTTGTTCTCTATGTATCCCTCTCTCTTTTTTCCTTCTTTGCTTTGTTTCTTAAATTTGACATATGAATGAAATCATACAGTATTTGTCTTTCTCTGACTTATTTCACTTAGTGTTATACTGTCCCACTCCATCCAGGTCATTCCGAAAGGCAAAATTTCATTCTTTATTATGGCTGAATAATATTCCTTTATATATAATCTGTATATATACACACAGATATATATATCTCTTCTTTATTAATTCATCTATTAATGGATACCACCTCTTCTTTATTAATTCATCTATAAATGGATACTGCTGTTTCCATAATTTGGCTACTGTAAATAATGCTGCAATAAACACAGGGAGGCAACTATCCTCTTGAAATAGTGTTTTTGTATTTTGGGGGTAAATACCCGGTAGAATGACTACTGGATAATAGGGTAGTCTATTTTTAACTTTTTGTGAAATCTCCATACTACTCTCCACAATGGCTGCACAAGTTTGCATTCTCATCAACAGTGCACAAGGGTTCTTCTTTCTCCACGTCCTTGCAACACTTGCTGTCTCTTGTGGTTTTTACTGTAGCCATTCTGCCAGGTGTGAGGTGGTATCACACTATAGCTTTGATTTGCATTTCCCTGATAATGAGTGATGTTCAGCATATTTTCACATGTCTGTTGGTCACCTAGATGTCTTCTTTGAAAAATGTGGAAATGGCCAAGTTTGGGGTGCCTGGGTGGCTCAGTCAGTCGAGCCTCCAACTTCAGCTCAGGTCATGATCTCACGGTTTGCGGGTTTGAGCCCTACGTCGGGCTCTATGCTGACACCTCAGATCCTGGAATCTGCTTCAGATTCTATGTCTCCCTCTCTCTCTCTCTCTCTCTCTCTCTCTGCCCCTCCCCTGCTCATGCTCTGTCTCTGTCTCTCAAAAATAAATAAATGTTGGGATGCCTGGGTGGCTCAATCGGTTGAGCGTCCAGCTTCGGCTCAGGTCATGATCTCACAGTTCGTGGGTTCAAGCCCGGCGTCGGGCTCTGTGCTGACAGCTAGCTCAGAGCCTAGAGCCTGTCTTCAGATTCTGTGTCTTCCCCTCTCTGACCCTGCCCTGCTCGTACCTCTCAAAAATAAATAAAAAACATTAAAAAATATATAAATAAATAAAATAAATGTTAAAAAAAATTTTAAGAAATGTTCATGGTTTTAAAAAGAAGCAATTATTTTAGAATGCTTATAAAATCTTTTAGGTCAGGTTGACAATTATCAGTTTTTGAAATGTGAATTCCTATTGTCAGAGTAAACGTCCCATTTTATCTAACACCATGAAGCACTGTATTTCTTCCTATCCTTCCATCCAACCTCTGTCCACCATCTGAAGGACACACCCAGGGCCAACACCTGTCTCAGAGCAGTTAGGGTTTGGAGCTGGGCACTTAATAAACAAACAAACAAACAAACAAACAAGTCTTACTGGAAAGGCTTTCAAGGATGCTAGAGTCTAAGAGGGTCCATGTATCATGCTTTATCAGTTTACATATGTTTGCTCAGGAAAAGCAGTAATGTATACTGAATGAACTGGAAAAAATAGCTTTATTTTCACAGTTATGTTTTTCACATATCCTAGAAGAGTGGGATGCTGAAAAATGCATGTAGGCTGACAAAATTCTGGTACATAGTTCCAAAGCTGGGCTGTGTGAGAAATATTAAAGAAGTTTAACAAGAAGAATGAAATATAAAATAAAACTTTGAATTCTAATCTAGCTAAGAGAACTATCCTTATAGTCTGGAGATGTAAGCTGTAGTCTTGTTTTGTTGGTGACATATGCTGGACTGGGAGATACAAATGTCACTTTACTGTGAAATGTAGAACTGTGTAATGAAAAAGGATGAGAAGTGTGTTTTTTTTGAAAAAGGTATTTTATAAACACAAGGCATTATTAATGATGGAAACTTTGCTGCCAACATAAAATTATTATTTGATAACTTACTTAAAATTCTAAGGATAACTAACATAATGAAATTCTCCAAAAGTCTTAAAAGAAAACCCTAAAATGGTAATCAAAAAGTTCAGGGGTGCCTGGGAGGCTCAGTCGGTTAAGCATCCGACCTTGACTCAGGTCATGATCTCACGGGTTGGGGGTTCAAGCCACACTTGAGACTCTGTGCTGACAGTTCTGAGGGTGGAGTCTTCTTCGGATTCTGTGTCTCTCTCTCTGCCCCTTCCCTGCTCACACTCTTTCTCTCTCTCTCAAAAATAAACAAACATTTAAAAAAATTTGTTTTTAATTCAGAAAGTTCAAAGTAAAACAAAACTCTTCATACATCTGGAGGAAACTAAATCATCCATTACAAAGAATTACCAACAAAATACTCTGGGAAAACATGATACCAATCACCAGTGCTAACAGTCAGCCATCTTACCTTCTACACTGGGGCAGGGGAGCAAGGGTAGAGTGGGGATGTCAATTGAGAACCACAGCAGTACACTGGACCAATTTAATCTTGGAATATACAGGCCTGGAATGAGACTCAATAATATGTATTCCTAACAATTTCCCAGGTGATGCTGTTGCTGCTGGTCTAGGACCCATACTTTGAGAACCAGTATTCTTTAGGAAGCTATGAGTATGCTCAACAGAACTGTGTATTAGCAGAGCAGGCGTAGGATTTTTAGTCCAGGACAATAAATAATTTCAATGTTTGCAACCAAGAGCAATAGGCTTCTTTTTCTTTTTTTTTTTTTCTGAGAGAAGCTAAATGATTGGTATTCTGTAATTATCTTTGTTTCTGTGTTTACCCACATTTGAAAAACATACTAATAAATTTGAATAATATATCACTATGAAGTTACAACTGTGATACAGTTGTATGTGCAGTAAGATTTCTTACTCCAGAAACATATGAGAATAAAACTAATTCAAACTTTGGATACAGACCCTAATGATAATAGCAACACAACAAGTTAGAGAAAGATGGAAAAGTTATGAGTCATACCAAGAACCTGGCAAAATAAAAACCGCCTTTTTAGACAAGACAGTGTAATATAAGACAGCAAAGAATATACTGTATTCTGCTAAAACCACAATTGCTCAATGAGGCACAGATTATATGAAATAATTCAGTACTATTTATTCTGGATAATAGTATTTTGCATTGAATTTAAGAGTTGTTAGATTACTTAGTATGTTAGTTTAAATACATTTTGCATATGGACTATAAGTATTTCTTTGCTTAGAGAAAGAAAATAAATCTTTGATCAAATTGGTCTTGATTAAACTGCTAGATACACATATATGTTGAAGAAACTAAGGAAATTAAATTCAGGAACCTTCAAAAATAGAGTTTCAATGACATCACATAAATGAGATTTACTGAAAATGAGAAGCCACAAGTTGGCATTTAAATGTTGATATTTCTAAAATGTTTGATAGTATTTTAACTCAAATTATAATTTGGTATGCTAATAAACAGTAGTAACACAGCACATGAAATTTGACTATACTGGGTATGAAAGAGAGGAAATGCTATTAGCTCAGATTAAAACATAAGTGAGAATCAATGGAAAAGCTTTAATATTAGAGTAAAAAGAGGATCTGATCAGGTGAAGGTTAAAATTGTCCACATTCATGACTTTGAAAGGCTCCTGCTCCTTCACATAAATTAACCAAGCTGTCCCTGACACCATCCCGTCTGGTATCAGGTGTCATGTGACATGATATAAAAGAAGCCTCCAGGAGACAGACTACAATCCTGTATCCTACTGCTCACTAGAAGGAACCATGGCTCCCTAAGGATAACAAATGCTTTAACTAGAAGAGCAGGGGGAACAGTATAGGTCTAGAGTATCTTTCTAGCCCTGAAATAGAATGTTTACGTTCTTAGCAGCAGTGCTGGCATGGGGAAAGCAGCTTGTCCACGAGGAGGGCTCCCACACATGAAGGGTGTAGGCAGTGACATGAATATGGGACACAACAAGTATAGTTAACCACTTCAATCTCTAAGAGATCCTTAAGTCCAGAAGGATCCTAAAAAGGAAAGAGAACATGGAGGGTGCTGTGAAGAAATCAGTACTTATTGTGACAAATTTTTCTTCTTTTGTGATAAAAAGAGAGAATAATCAAGGCATACATTCTACAGAAAATGTCTTTAATTTCTGTTTGTCATTATCTGATGTTGGAAAATAAAGAAGTATTTACAAACTGTATGTACTATGATAAGACAGCAAAATTAATAAACCTATGCTGGTTAAAACTGATCTGTAGATCTCGAGGATGTTTAGGTCCTACTGTTTGTTTATTTGTTTATTTGAGAAAAAGCAAGCAAGCAAGCCAGCATGCGTGTGAGAGAGGGACAGAGGGGGAGAAAGAGAATCTTAAGCAGGCTCCTCTCTCAGTGCAGAGCCCAGCGCAGGGCTCAATCCCACAACCCTGGGATCGTGACCTGAGCCAAAATCAAGAGTCGGGTGCTCAACTGACTGAACCACCCAGTAGTCCCAGTTCTTATTGTTATTTAACAATGACTTCAAAAGGAAGATAAGCAATTGAGCCAGTAATGATTAGGCTTCTTAAAAGCAAATATTAGAAACAAATATACCAATGAGTATTAAAGGCCTACTTACAGTATGACAATATTGGCAAAAAGCCACAATTCTCACAAAAAAATAACACAAGGATAAAATAACACAAGAAGATTGAGCTTTGGACATAGGCTGAGGTTTTTCAGCATAACTTTGGCAGGGGCCCAGCTAAGCCAAGGCACAGTTTGAAAGGATCTGTTGATATCACAATTAACTCTAACTATACACATATCTGTAATATGGCCAGACGATGACCATATTATATCCTAGAAAAGGTAACTGGTGTTACTTACAACTTTCTTCTTTGCCTACTGTACTCACCAAAAGAGTCCTTTCTCCCTTCCTCCCTCTCTCTCTTTCTCTTTAAAAGACTGGTGTTAAAGGGCTCATTTGGTCAGCCTATGTGGCATGGGGTTAGAATAATTGGGATCAACGTTTTACTTAGAAATTCTTGGGAAAAGACAGCAACCTCAATTACTCGATTAACTTTGGAGCAGTGCTTCTCAAACTGTACTGCTCTCAGAATCACCTGAGTCTCTTCTTACAATGCAGATTGTAATTCTGCAATAGCGTCTGAAATTCTGCATTTCTCATCAGACCCTAGGTGATGCCAAGTCGCTGGTCCTTAGACCATACTCTGAATAACAAAACTTTAAAGGACCATAGAGCTTCCTGACATTTTCAAAAGAAGATGCTACGTAATAATATCCTAGGAAAAGTAGGGCATAACAATTTAAAAGACTAATCATGACACTGAATAGTAGTTATCAACCAAGAAGACAGAAAAAGTTGTGTTACTGAAACCAAATAATGACCAAGAATTTTTCAATCCGCAGATGAAAGAGACTCACAAACCTCAAGTAGGATAAATACAAAGCAAGACACATCATAATCAAACTGTACAAAATCAAAGACTAAGAAAAAAATTCTTAAAAGCAGCCAGAGAAGAAATAAATGTTATCTTAAATATATCATAAACAAAATAAACTGAAGGCTGATTTTTCAACAGAAATTATGGAAGTCAGAAGACAATGTACTGACACACTTTTAAGGTGTGAAAATGGAGGAGGGCAGGAAACCTGCCAAGCAAGAATTCTGTACCCAGTGGAAAAACAAATGAAGCCAAAATAATGATTTTTCAGACAAAACAAAAGAAAAATCTGAACAAGTTCAATGCCAGCAGACCTAGACAGGTTTATGATACATCAACTAGGGGTCATTCATTCATTTATTCATAAGTCTGTTGAAGGTATACTGTGCGCACAGAGTACACACTTCTGTAAATGCGGGGGCTACAAAGTTGTTATTCTAATGAAGCTTATATTATAAGAGTGAGCAATCAACAAATAGGGCATGCTATGAAGAAAATTAAGAACAGCACTAGAGGGAAAGTGGTTCAGGATACTTGAACAGGATTTATCATTAACCTTTACAAAGAGGTAAGTTTTAGGGGATAAAGGGCTAATAGCATTTACTGATCATTTACTATGAGCTAAGAATTGCTCGAAGTTTTTTATATGTGCTCATCTATATTTGAGCTAAAATCTAAAGGATGCGAGGCATCTAATCACACAAAGATTTGGAGGAAGGGGATTCCATGAAGACAGGACAACAAATACAAAGGCCACAGAAGGAAAACAAGTTTGATATGTTTGATGAATAGAAAGGAGTGTAAGTGGACTAAGATTTAATGAGCAAGGCACAGCAATGAATCAAGTTAAGGATATTTTAGTCCCTGGTAAGGCATCTGAATTTTATACAAATGACAGTTGATAACTACTATAGAATTTTGTTTGATTTTACAGGTAAGTGACATGATCTGGTTGACATTTCATGTTATTTTTTTTTTCTTTTTTGAGAGTGAGAGCACATGAGAGAGTATGTGCTTGCACGAGCAGAGGCAGGGAAGAGAGAGAAAGAATCCTAAGCAGGCTCCATGCCCAGTGCAGAGCCTGATATGGGGCTCAATCTCATGACAAAAGATCATAACCTGAGCCAAGGTCAAGAGTTAGATGCTTAACAACTGAGCCATCCAGGCACCCCCTGACTGACATTTTAAAAAGATCATTTTTGGCTATTACATGGAGAATACTTTCAGGGGTGAGAGTAGAAATGGAAGACTAGCTAGCAGATGACCGCAGTAGTTCATGGCAACAGTGATGGGGCTTGGATTCAGCAGGGGAGACACAGGTGGACAGATTTAGGATATCTGTAAATAGATAAACACGATTCGCTAATAGATTGAGGGTGGGAGAAACAGAATAAAAGATGATTCTCAGGCTTGGGGCCTGAGCACAGATGGTGGTAACACTGACTGAGAGGAACTCCCACTTCAAGAAATGGATAGTAGTGTCATTTACAAGAAGAACGTGGCACTGATGTTAGTTTCTTCACTCTGGCACGTGTTCTCTCTCTCTCTCTCTCTCTCTTTGGTGAGAAAGAAAGAAGGGTCTGCAAATCAAGAGTCTTTTCTATTCAAAGTAAATTTGAGATGCCTCTTAAAACGTCTAGTGGAAATATTATGTAGATAATTAAATATGGTAAGTCTGGAGCTCAGGTACAAGGTCAAGGTTAAAATTATTTGTTTCATAAATACACCATAGATTCAAAGTTGAATCTAGCTGCAACCAATCAAGGGAAAAGGGCACAGCTGAACTCACACCCATGCCAAAGCACAACCTTTGAGGAGATTCCTCAAAACCCCTAGGCCTACTAAACCTTAACTCCAATCCACTCTGCTCTTTTTATTTTTCTAAATGAGGAAAGATAAAAAAAAGACTGACTTAAGCCAAACAACTAACAGTAAAGAAGCAAGGCTAAAACATGCAAATCATCTTATTCCCAAAATAACACTGTACCTACTGCTCCCCAGCCCACCAAATCCACGGGAGCAGCTCAGCATCATTAACTAAGCCGTCCCCTACTTCCTATACACACTAGTTGGTTTCACACATGCTATGCAAGGAGTCCCTCCTTATCTATGACATTGCTTCAAGAAATTTCTTCAATCTTTGTTTTACATACTTTCCGTTTGAGCAGGTTATAACTCTGTATCCTTGAACTCCTTATCTCATGCTGTTTCCCCTTTCCCATACTGCCTCAAAGTAGAGACTACAATGTTTTTGGATACTTAATATTTAAATCTCCTTTCTCCTACCTAAAGATGAGTAAGAAGCTAACCACTGTTTGAATCAGTAGTCTCCAAAGGAGGAGAGTGAGCCTACTATCCAGAGGATATACAAAATGATCCAGTGTAGTGTGAAAGAAAAACGTTAGAACTTTCATTTCCATTTCTATTTAAGTTCTCCTTTAAATTTTTGTACTGTATGTATATTTGATAACATACTTTTAGTATATACATATAATACATAAATAAGTAAACATATTTGTTGTCAAAAACTTTTTACTATAGGGACTGCTGACTAAAATGACAGTAGAATATTGTCTCCAGGGGCGCTTGGGTGGCTCAGTCAGTTAAGCCTCTGACTTCGGCTCAGGTCGATCTCACATTCGTGAGTTCGAGCCTCGCGTCAGGCTCTGTGCTGACAGCTGGTTCAGAGCCTGGAGCCTGCTTCCAGTTGTGTCTTCTCTCTTTGCCCCTCCCCCTCTCATGCTCTCTCTCTGTATCAGAAATAAATAAAACATTTAAAAAAAAGAATATAAGAATATTGTCTCTAGATATTAAGATCATGGACACTGCAGACATCTGAAAGGACAGGAGCTTGGCAACCCTGTTTATCTTTCGTCTCCTCAAATTAATGCAGACCAAAAAGACACTGAGGATATTCTCAGAATAAGAAAAGAAAAACTGAAGGTACTCCCAGAAAAAACTGATCAATAAATCTTTTCCTCCTCTCCCAACTGGACTAAGAAATAAAAAGTTTGGCTGTAAAAAAGTTATACTAATTACAGCCAGTAAACTATTTATCATTTAATGTTTGCTTACTGTTTATTATAATAATAATATGCTCTACTAAAGGCTAACTTGCTTACCTGATTTTAGTATTAAATACAGCTTATAGGAGACACATGCAATTTTTTTTTTAAGGCTGCCTAGACTTAAACACTATTATTATGTTTGGGAAATCCAATACTTTATGAAACAGACTTCTTTCCTCAACAGAAGCAGAAAACTGCTACATAGTATATCTGCTTTCTCAGCCTCTCTTAGGGCTAGAAGTATGGGCACATAATTTAGGTTCCCCCGAACAGACACATCCTTCCCTAACCATGCATTTAAAGCAGAGCAGTAATAATACAACCCAGTTTCCAGAGGCAGTGGCAGCAAAAGTTCCAGCGCTGATGTACAGTGTCCGCTGTCACGGGGTGTTCACAGTAGAAGCGGAAGGGTCCATCCCAGCAGCAGTGCTAGTGGTTTCTTCATAGGACCTGCTCTGTCATATGACTTAGGGTATTATTCCTGGTTACTTATCCTTGCAGTCTGCTTCTCCAATCATTCCAGAAATTTGGTAGGCTACTCATAACCACAGTTGATTTCTCTTGCTTGTAACCAAGAACACTGAGTAACCATACATGCTCAATTTTAATACTTTTTTTCATGTATAATAGTCATCTATTCATAGCTTTGACAACAGTTTTTCAGTGACACTATCTTTAAAACAAATCAATCTTTCAAGTGTTTATTTTATATTAAAGTGCCCAAATTTGCAAAGTGAAGAATTTTTATATTTTTAGAAAAATTAATTCTCAAAAAAACAAATCAAAGAGAAAACAAAACAAAAAATCCATGGAGACAAATGAAAGTGGAAACACAATTTTTCCAAAATCTTCGTGACACAGCAAAACCAGTTCTAGGAGGGAAGTTACAGGAATAGAGAACTACCTCAAAAACAAGAGAGATCTCAATCTAACCTTATACCTAAAGGAACTAAAAAAAGAACAAACAAAGCCCAAAGTTAGTAGAAGGAGGGAAATAATAAAGATTGAAGTGAAAATAAATGAAATAGAGACTCAAAAAAGGAATAAAAAAGATCAATGAAACCAAGAGGTAGTTCTTTGAAACAATAAACAAAATTGATATACCTTTAGCCAGACTCATCAGGAAAAAAAAGAGAGAGAGAGAGAGAGAGAGGACTCAAATAAGAAACTCAGAAATGAAAGAGGAAATAACAACCAATACTATGAAAAATTACATGCCAGGGGCTCCTGCCTGGCTCAGTCAGTAAAATGTAACTCTTGATCTTGGGGTCATGAGTTCAAGCCCCACACTGTGTACAGAGCTTACTTTAAGAAATAAAATGATGGGGCACTTGGATGGCTCAGTCAGTTAAGTCTCCAACTCTTGATTCTGGCTCAGGTCATGATCCCAGGGTTGTGTTTCTCTCTTTCTCTCTCTCTCTCTCTCTCTCTCTCTCTCTCTCTCTCTCTCTCTCTCTCTCCCTCCCTCCCTCCCTCCCTCTCTCTCTCTCTCTCTCTCACACCTTCCTCCTCTCCCTCCCTCCCTCCCTCCGTTCTTTCCCCCTCCCCCACTCACATGCTCCCTATCTCTCTAAAAAAAAGTTACATGCCACAAATTAGACAACACTGAAGAAACGGATAAATTCCAAGAAACATACAATCTTCCAAAACAGAACCAGGAAGAAACAGAAAATTTGGACAGATGACTAATACCAAAATTGAATTGGAAATCAAAACATTCCCAACAAACAAAAGTTCAGGACCAGATGATTTCACAGATGAATTCTACCAAACATTTAAAGAAGAGTTAATATCTATTCTTCTCAAACTATTCCAAAAAAGAAAAAAAAGAGAGAAGGAAGAAAAACTTCCAGATTCATTATACAGGCCAGCACTATCTTGATACCAAAGACACACCCTTCCTCCACTCATGCTCTGTCTCCCTCTCAAAAATAAAAATAAACTTTAAAAAAATTCAACAGGGGTGCCTGAGTGGCTCAGTCGGTTAAGTGTCCGACTTCGGCTCAGGTCATGATCTCATGGTTCGTAGGTTCAAGCCCTACGTCAGGCTCTGTGCTAACAGCTAGCTCAGAGCCTGGAGCCTGTCTTCGGATTCTGTGTCTCCCTCTCTCTGACACTCCCCTGCTCACGCTCTCTCTCTCTCTCTCTCTCTCTCTCTCTCTCTCAAAAATAAATAAAACATTAAAAAAAATTTTTAGGGGCACCTGGGTGGCTCAGTGGTTTAGGCGTCCAACTTCGGCTCAGGTCATGATCTCACAGTTCGTGGGTTCAAGCCCTGCTTCGGGTTCTGTGCTGACAGCTAGCCAGCTAGCTCAGAGCCTGGAGCCTGTCTTCAGATTCTGTGTCTCCCTCTCTCTTAGACCCTCCCCCTCATGCTGTCTCTCTCTCTCTAAAGTAAATAAAAACAGTAAAAAAAAATTTTAATAAAGTTTTTAAAAAAATTAAACAATACATTTTTTTAGTTTATTTGAGAGAGAGAGAGAGCATGTATGAGTAGGGGAGGGGCAGACACAGAATCAGAAGCAGGCTCCAGACTCTGAGCTGTTAGCACAGTGCCTGATGTGGGGCTCAAACTTACAACTGCAAGATCATGACCTGAGCCAAAGTTGGACAGTTAACCGTCTGAGCCACCCAGGCGCCCCTCAACAATACATTAAAAGGACCATTCATTGGGGCACCTGGGTAATTCAGTCAGTTGAGTGTCCAACTCTTGATTTTGGCTCAGGTTATGATCTTACAGCTCTTGAGTTCAAGTTCCATGTCAGGCTCTGTGCTGATAATGCAGAGCCTGTTTGGGATTCTGTCTCTCTCTCTCTCTCTCTGCCCCTCCCCTGCTAGCATGCGTACTCTCTCTCTAACTAAAATTTAAAAATAAACATTGGAAAAAAAAGCTTTAAAAAATAAAAAGGTCATTCACTATGATCAGGTAGGGGTCATTCCAGGGATGCAAGGATGGTTCAATATTCACAAATCAATCACTGTGATACATCACTTCAACAAGAGGAAAGATAAAATCATGTGATCATCTCAATTGATGTTGAAAAGCATTTGACAAAATACAACATCCATTCATGATAAAAACTCCCAACAAAAGTGGGTTACACGGAACTACCTGAACATAATAAAGGCCATATATGAAAATCCCAGAGCTATCATATTCAATGGTGAAAAACTGAAAGCATTTCCTCTAAGATCAGAAACAACACAAGGATGTCCATTTTCACCACTTTTATTGAACATAATACTGAAAGTCTTAGTTACAGACAGGAAAAAGAAGTAGAAGACATCCACACTGAGGGGTGCCTGGCTGGCTCAGTCAGTAGAGCATGGGACACTTGATCTCAAGGTTGTGAGTTCCAGCCCCACATTGGGCCCAGAGATCACTTAAAAAAAAAAAAAAGCCATATTGGTAAGGAAGAAGTTAAACTATTTCTATTTGCAGATGACATGATACTTAGATACAGAAAACCCTAGAAATTCTACCAAAAAACTATTAGAATATATGAATTCAATAAAGTTTTAGGATACAAAATTAATATACACAAATCTGTTATGTTTCTCCACACTAATAACAAAGTATCAGAAAAGAAATTAATAAGCAAATAATCCTATTTACAAATGTACCAAAAATAATAAAATACCTTGGAATAAATTTAACCAAGGAGGTGAAAGACTTGTTCTCTGAAAACTACAAGACACTGATGAAAGGAATTGAAGGTGACACAAACAGATAGAAAGATATACTATGCTTGTGGATTGGAAGAATACTGTTAAAATGTCCATACTACCCAAAGCAATCTATAGATTCAGTGAGATCCCTATCAAAATTCTAATATTGTTTTTCACAGAACTAGAATATATAATCCCAAAGTGTGTATGGAACCATAAAAGCAAAGCAATCTTGAGAGAAGAATAAAGCTGAAAGTATCACAATCCCAGATTTCGAGATATACTAAAAAGCTACAGTAACCCAAACAGTATGGTACTGGTATAAAACAGACACAAAAATCAATGGAACAGGCTACAGAGCCCAGAAACAGACCACACCTAAATAGTTGATTAATCTATGACAAAAGAAAAAGGAATACATAGTGGGAAGAAGACAGTCTCTTCAGTAAGTGATGCTAGGAAAACTGGACAGCTGCATGCAAAAGAGTGAAACTGAATCACTTTCTTACACCATAAACAAAAATAAACTCAAAATGGATGAAAGATCTAAATGTTTAAGACCTGAAACTACAGGGGTGCCTGGGTGGCTCAGTCGGTTAAGCAGCCACCTTCGGCTCAGGTCACGATATTGAGGTTCGTGAGTTCGAGCCCCACGTCGAGCTCTGTGCTGAACACTTGCTCAGAGCCTGGAGCCTGCTTCAGATTCTGTGTATCCTTCTCTTTCTGCCCTTCTCCTGCTCATACTCTGTCTCTCTGTCTCTCAAAAATAAATAAACACTAAAAAAAAAAAAAGACCCAAAACTATAAAAGTCCTACATACAGTAATCTCTTGAACATTTGGCCTTAGCAACATATTTATGGATGTCTCCTCAGACAAGGGAAATAAAAATAAATTATTGGGACTATATCAAAATAAAAAGCTTTTGCACAGAAAAAGAAACCATCACCAAAATGAAAAGGCAACCTACTGAATAGAAGGTATTCACAAGTGAAATATCTGATAAGGAGTTAATATAAAACATTTTTAAAGAACTTATATAATTCAACACCAAAAAAGCACAAATAATCCAGTTAAAAATGGGCAGAGGACCTGAATAGATTTTTTTTTCCCAAAGAAGACATACATATGGCCAAGACACATGAGAAGATGCTTAACATCACTAATCATTAGGGAAATGCAAATCAAAACCACAATACGATCATCACCTTGTGCCAGCTGGAACAGCTAGTATGAAAAACAAAACAAAACAAACAAACAAAAAAGAAATAACAAGTGCTGGCAAGGATATGGAGAAAAGGGAACCCTTACGCACTGCTGGTAGGAAGGTATATTGATATAACCACTGTGGGGAACAGTATAGAGGTTCCTCAAAAATTAAAAATAGAAATACCATACAACCCAGTAATTCTACTACGGGGTATTTACCCAAAGAATATGAAAACACTAATTCAACAAGCTATATGCAACCCTATGTTCCCTAAGCATTATTTGCAATAGTTAAGATATGGAAGCAACCTAAGTGTCCTTCAATAAATTAATGGAGAGAGAAGGTTAAGATACATATGTATATAAACACACATACACACATACCACATTATATATATATAAATTACTCAGCTATAAAAAAGAATGAGATCTTATCATTTGCTACAACATGAATGGACCTAGAGGATACTGTGCTAAGTATAATAGATTATTCAGAGAAAGACAAACACTCTAAGATTTTACTTATATGTGAAATCTAAGAAAACAAAATGAACAAATAAAACCAGAGGGGAGGAGAGTGAGGGGTTGGGCAAAATAAGTGAAGGAGATTAAGAGGTAAAAGCTTCCAGTTATAAAATAAGTCATTGGTGGGGGGAGGAGGCACCTGGGTGGCTCAGTTGGTTAAGCATCTGACTTCAGCTCAGGTTATGATCTCACAGTTCACAAGTTCAGGCCCTGTGTCGGGCTCTGTGCTGACAGCTCTGAGCCTGGAGCCTGCTTTAGATTCTGTGTCTTCCTCTCTCTCCCTCTGCCCCTCTCCGCTCATGCTCTCTCTCTTTCTCAAAAATAAACAAACATTTAAAACATGATAATAAATAAATAAATCACAGGGATGAAAATTACAGCAGAGGAAATATGGTCAATAATACTGTAATAATTTTACATGGTGATAGACGGTGACTACATTTATTGTT